>NC_031788.1:8841159-9021350 GCF_001522545.3 Parus major
TCCAGCATGTCCATTCCATGTCTCCTGGCCATGGAATTGCTGAGGATGCTGTTCTGGTCAGCCCTGCTCAGGGGAGTTATAACTAATTACTAACCAACCACCAATCACTAGTTATACTGAATTTTATATTGGAAAGGAAAATACATTTTACTGAACACTGAATCTATTCCTTGCTCCTTGGAAGAGCTAAACTGACTTGATTTCTGTCTTTCTATCCTGACAGGGTCTTTTATCTTGGAATCTTTTCTCAGCAGGAGTAAGAGTGTGAAATATGGCCCAGCAGAGCTTCCTTGGGTGGCCAGACCCAGGTGGATCAGCACAAGTGTCTGAGGAAGCACTTCCCTTGCTGCTGGAAGGGCCTCCCCAAGCACACAGCCCATGCCAGCTTTCCTGCAAGTGCTCTGCCAGTGAGCAGCCGAGTGCTGGAGCAACCTGGATTTGCAGGGCTGCTTCTCAGCACTGGCAGGGAGGTGGTGATGTGTCTCTGAGCAGCTTTTGGCAGCATTGCCTTGCTGATTTGCTCTGTTCATACTCCTGAGCACACTTGCAGCTCCAAGTGCTGTGCCCCTGCTCTGTGCTGGGGCTCACAGCCCAATTTCCAGGTTGCTGTTGCTCCTCCTGTCCCATCTCCCTGTTTTCCCCGTGTCCATCTGGCTATTTGGGTAGGTGAATTGCTAGGAGCTAGCTCTGAAGTTTCCAGGCTGTGTTTGCAATAATATGTTAAGCTTCTCCCTGTTTACTCGAGCATGAAATTCATCCCTCCTGCAACCCCTCAGTCTGAGTTAATTATTAAAATCCTGCTGTTAAGACATATGAGCATCTGTCTGTCCAGCTGCCATGCTGACTGACTCTTCATCATGGACTTGAGAAATGTTCAGAGAGGTTTGAGGAACTGCTGTCCTGTATTTCAATGTATTTCAATGAATTCCTTTGTCTTTTCCCTCTGGAATTATTCTTCTTGAATGGTGACTTCTAATTTATTTTTTTTTATCCTTCCTTTATATTCTCATGTCTATGCACTGCTTTGATCTGAATCCAGAGCCCTGGTGGTCTAAATCTCCTCTTGAAATGGAAGCAGCCCTTGTGAGTCAAATGGGGGTTATTTGTATTTCAGAGAACCTGGATGGCAGCTTGGGATGACTTTGTACCTGGTTAAAATAGCAGGAGGATGGATAAATTCATGTGTACGTAAAACTGTCCCTCAACTCCTTCTAAATTTAGAACTTGGAAGCCTGGGATTTGGCTTTTAAATGCTGTGGCATTGTCAGCAAACCCACTGAGAGACATGAGGAGTGTTCCTCTGTGTCTCAAGGTGATGCAGCTACTCCCAGCACAGGACTGAAAGTTGAACATTGCATTTCCTATTTTAATAAGAAATGTTTCCATCTACAAAGATTTACAATGATTCTGCTGTCAATCTCTGGCAGCTCCCAAACGAGGTTCAGTTTGTTCCAGAGTGGTTTTGCCTGATAATTAAGGAAATTTGAGGGAGGCAGTTCAGAAGACTGTTAACAGCAAAAAAATAAAACCATCTCTGATAGTGTCCCTTTAGAAAATAATTTCAGAACAGCTTTCAGGAAGCTATTTTAGCGAAGGAGCGCAGCTGGCTCCGTGGGTGTTGGAGGTAGGTGTGAGTTTCCCGTGGGACACGCTGGGGAAAGCAGACTCTGTGCAGTTTTTGGTGCTGTTGCCTTCCCTCTCACCCTGGTGGCAAACAGGTCACAGCCAGGTGCTGCAGCAGGTCAGAGGGAGGTGTGATTTTTTGGCTGGCCTTCAAGGTGCTCCTGAGAAGGATCTTGGCTCGGCCCTGGCTCGTGTTTCCCTCCAGGCTGGAGGTTAGAGGCAGTGACAGCCCTGCTGGGGCTGGGCACACACTGACCCCTCTCCCCGCAGCAGGCCTGGACACTGCTGGCACTGGTTAACATCTCCCAACCCACATTCCACTCCTGGGAGCATTCCAGTGTGTTTAGATTTCAAATGCATCGCAGAAAGCTTTTGGGAGACAGCTGTTCCCTAAACCTTCTTAAAACTGGCTCTTTTCCCCTGATTTTTGTGTGCTGTTCTGTTTAATTCATGGTTTCGCTTCTCTCCAACTGTATTCTCACAAACGAAGCTGGCAAACCACAGGAGACATCCTGAAGTTATTTTCACAGTCTCCAAGCAAGCTCTGAGCAACGGGAGGTCAATTAAGGGATTTTCTTGAGTGCTCTTTTTATTGTGCCCCATCACACAGGTATCCCCCGAGGGCATCCAGCCAGGGACAGGGCAAAGCAACAGCTCTGCTTTGTGTGTTGAGACCCTCTGGTTCGTGCTGCCCTCTGCCCCAGGCAGGTGCTGGTTCAGGAGGGTGGCTCTGAACACAGAGACATTCCCTGATCCCAGTGTGCAATCAGTATTCACTTTACATCTGTGAGATGGATGGCTCGTGAGTTCGAGGCATTGTGGCGTTTTTAGAATCCAAATGTGCTCAGTTTTGCCAATTTGCCCTTCACTGATGTATAACTTTTTATTTTTGGGGTTTTTTTTTTTTCCTTTTTCCTCAGAGCTGGAGTGTGACTGTGGGCACAAGGCAGTGAGTGGTGGTTGGGACCTCCTGTTCCTCCACCTGCCCACCTCCAGCCACACCTGTTCTGCTTTTTCAGGCTGGATTTACAAGCAAGTTCAGTGAAGTTAAGCCAGAGCCAAATCTCTGAAAGCTGACAAAAGGGAGATTCTAGAAGGAGAGCAGCCTGTTTCTTACTTTGCCAAACACACAGTGACTCCTCTGTAAGGAGCAGAGAGGACACTGAGGGGTCTGTCTGCATCAGTGAGGCAGAAGGTTTGGGAAAGCACCATCTGTGAGCTGGGAGAGGGAAGCCCTGGGGACTGAGGTTGAGAGAAGATCCTGTGGTGCCCTGGGGAACAGCTTTGGTTCAGTGCTAATGCGGGGAGCCCCAGGCAAAGAAACAGGAATTCACTTTGGGGGGTTTCTTGGTTGTTTTGGAGGTTTCTTGCTTTCTGTTTGTTTGTTTGTGGGGGTTTGTTTTGCTTTTTGAGAAAGAGGATTGCTTCTTTCCCCAACCAAAGCAGAGTGGCTTGTGAAAGGGAGAAGAGCCCAGCCACTTGGAGGCTGGCTTTGGCTGGGGAAAATCCATGAGCCTCAGAACATGCAAACTTGGGGGGAAAAGAACAAGCTTTGCAGAAAAGCTGTGATTTGGTGCCTTTCTGAGCTTTGTGTGGGCCACTGAAGGGTGAAGCCCAGGAGAGGGCTAAACTTCCAGCTGTTAATGGAGTTTTCCCCATTGTGTTTGCTATTCCGGCTGCCTTTGCCCCAGTGCCCCGCTCCATCTCCGTGCCCTCCTCCATCCCCTGTAAAGCACATGCCATCTGCTGTGGTGATTATGTCAGGAGCTTGGCAGCTGTCTTCTCACTTAATTGTCCACATTTCTCAACACGTGCTTCCTGCAGCAGGTTTGAGTGCTGGCTCTGCAGGCTGGCTCGGGGTGTCTGTGGTGGACAGGGTCCCCACACAAGGTGCAGAGTGGGGCAGCTGGGGACCGTTCCCTGCTGCTCTGGCTGGCATTCAGATTCCTGCCCCTGTGACTCGAGTTTGGCCCTGGATGTGCTTTTCTGTGTCCGTGTTTTATATCTGCAGGACGTCCTGGCTTGGCTCCTGTGTTGGCTGTGGAGACAGGCCCTCTCTCCAGAGGGTAATTTGGAGCAGGAGCTTGGATAAGCTGCTCTGAATCTGTTTTTCCTTTTCACTCTACGGGGAGCTGACACAAAGGAGCTGCCATGTGAGGTTTTCCATGTTGGGAAGTGTGAATACCCCAAGCTCTGACTGCTGCTGTTCTGGGAGCCACAGCTTTCCTCCTGGGACTGTAGGACCCTGGCACGAGCAGTGTGAAATAGTTTATGGATAGGTGCTAAAACCTTTAGTAATGGGTGTGTATCCAGCATCCATCTCTCTCTGCAGAGATACAGATTCTCTGCCTTCAAATTTTTTAATCTATTCTTCAGAATAAAACTTCCAAGCCCTTGCTTTGTTTTGTGGTCAAAAGAGATTGTTGATCAAAGTGACCTGAGAGGACTTCAGGGGTAGCCAGCACTTGGCACTCATCCATGAAGGGTTGCAGCTGTTCAGCCAGTCCTGAGTTTGTCTTTCACCTGCAGGAGTGCTTTGCCATGTCCTGCAAGCTCAAAATCCCAAAGCTTCTCTGTGTATTCCTGTAAATACTGCACTTTTCTCAAGTGTGAGGAAAGTGTGGTCATTTTTAAATAAGCACGTGGCTGCACACCCAAGGCCTGCACTGCTTGTGTAGCATAACCCCCTGAACTGGTTTAAAGTATTTACCTAGCAAAGACAAGGCACTAAAACAAAAAGCCTCTCTAGGTAAGGTTGGTAAGAAATTGCAAGGGGAGATGTTTACAAGAAGCTGCAGTCAGCACTGTGGGGTCAGCTCGGCTGGGTAAGCTGACCTGGGGCTGACAGGAGATGCAGAAGCACCAGATGTGAAGAGTGTGGAAGGAAATCAGGCAAAAATGGTCCAGCATCTTGTCAGATGTGTTAAAAGCTAGGAACAGAGGAAGATCTGTTGGGTTTTGAAACTCGCTTTGGGGTTGTGAAGTTCATATTTTTCAGCTGCTTGGGTTGATTCCTGTGCTGAGAAGAGCCTGGCAGGACATTTAGTGCCACCTTTTTCCTCTAGAGTTACATGGTTCATCTCCCAAACCCAAAACTTGAGGGTTCTTTTCTGGGTGAAGATACCACTAGCAAAATGTTCTTGGGTCTGCAGCCTGCATTGCAGCTGTGCTACAGGATGGTGAAATGGATTTGTTGCAGGGCTGCCTCAGGAATGGTTCTCACCACAGCAGCTTGCCTGGGAAATACGTTTACATTAGACAATAGGAGGAAATTCTCCCCTGTGAGGGTGCTGAGGCCCTGGGACAGGTTGCCCAGAGAAGCTGTGGCTGTCCCATCCCTGCAGGTGTTCAAGGCCAGGCTGAATGGGGCTTGAAGCAACCTGGATTAGTGGACGGTTCTTTAAGGTCTCTTCCAAACCAAACCTTCCATGATTCTATGAAGGAATATCAACCCAATGTGCTTTGATCTGTGCTAGCATTTCTGATGGGTGGGGACCTCAGAAACTAACTTTTCCACTGATTTAATACAACCTGCATCTGACAGCATGTCTGACACTCTCAGAGGAAACAGAGATCTCTTTGCAACTTTTCCCTTTAGGACAGCGAACTCCTGACATTCAACATCTCCCGGCACCAATCCTGGTGGAGTGAAAATGGCCCTGGCTGTGTAAGGAAGGAGGCTTCAATGTCTGGCCTCAAGGGGCTGGACAACCATTCCTACATCTCTGTCATCGGCTGTGCCCTGGAGTACCGGTACATCGAGGTCATGCACAGCTCCTTCCAGATCCTCATCGCGGTGAGTGCCTCGCCGGGGGCCAGCAATTCCTGAGGAAATGCTGCTTGGTTTGGGGTTTTTTCCAGCCACAGGGATTGGCCTGCATTTTCCAGCACTTCTTGTATTGCCTGATTGCAAAAGCCTCTGTGAATGTGTTCTGTTTGATTGTTCTGCTGTTCTCTTGTACAAAAAATACTCCTTGAAGCAGTTGGGAATGGGTATCAGCAACCTGATGCCTGCAGTAATGCATCTTTGCAACCATGCAGTAACAAAGGGTTCTGAATCCCTGTTGGGGTGTGGGAATTCATGTTTTGACAAGGACAGAGACCTTTCTGGAGGAGGGTCAAAAGCAAGAGTTCTGACAGGACAAGAGGAAATTACACCAAATTTCACTGGGGAGGTTTAATTTGGATACTGGGGACAATTTCTGCATAGAAGGGGTGGTAAAGCACTGGAGCAGACTGTTCAGGGAAGTGGTGGAGCCACCATACCTGGAAGTGTTCAGAAAATGTGTGGATGTAGCACTTTGAGGACATGGTTTAGTGATGAACGTGGTGGTGATGCTGGGTTGATGACTGGCTTGATCTTTAAAGGCTTCTTCCAGCCTTAATTCCATGCTTCTATGAGTGATGATATTCTCTGTACATCTGCAAAACACCACTAAGGGCCAAATGGGGAGACAAGAGGGAAATACAAGAGAAAACAGGATTTAGGGAAATACTTTCTTGCTCTTTCTCTCTGAGATTTAAGGCGCAATAAATTGTTGAGTCCTAAACCTTGGAAAAGGGGTTAAAATATGTGTAGGCAAGACACCCATATGGGCTGGACTATGCATTGAACCAAATTTCTACTTGTCCTGTAATAAAAGCAGAGTATTGAAGCCCCAGATCTGTAACTGCTGCTGGCTCTGAAATGCTCATGTAATTTTGTCATGTAGTGGGAGGAATGGAGCTTTTCCCCTTTTCTTTGAGGTCAGGCAAAAAGCAAGTCTTCTTTCTCCCTCATACCTTGCCTGAAAGCAGTCAGCCAGTTCTCTCCCTTTTTACTCTCTGAGGGTCAAACTCTTTGATCCCTGCCAGTATCTTTTTCTGTTCTCTTTATCTCACTTTGAGGCAGGTTTTATTGCGGGCAGCTGTCCCCAGAGTGCTGGCAGGTACAGTGCTGCAGACAGGCAGGGACACAGATCAATAGCACAAAAACACAACCAGCAACTTGAAGGCTCAGGGGATGCAGCAAGAGACATGACCTAGTTCCCTCCTTGTCTGAAACCAGAATTGTCAGTTCCCTGTTAGGAAGGGCAAGGGACAGGCAAAATTGTGCTTTCAGTAGCTCAGTTTTGCTTTGTCTAACTGTTTTTAGAAGTTGTGGGGTGAGGGGATTTGGTTTGGTTTTCACCCCAGATACTGCACTGTGAAACCCACGCTGTTTAAATATGCAGTGCCCAACTGCAAGCACTTTATTTTATTTTTCTGGAAGTTCCAATTCCTTGGGACTACTGAGGGACTTGAGTCCTGAGGGACTGTACTGCAGTGTTGTGTACTTGGGGCAAGGCTCCCTGAATTCAGTCTTGCATGCCAAAGGAGAGGGAAAGCAAACCTGGCCCCATATGGTGAGCACAGTGTTGGCTGTCAGCTTGACTCCTGCTGATTATATCATCCTGCTCCTGGGCATACATTTGAGGATACATAAGGTCTCAGTCTGCCTTTGCTCAGAGCTTGTCTGTACTCCTTGAAGGCAAAAGCAGTTCCTTTAATCTGGAATGCAATCAAACTTGGGCATATTAGTCACCACACATGATACAAGTTGCTGTAGGGTCCAGTGTGAAAATTTTTCCTCAGTGCTTTAGCACAAAACACATCAGAGATAAAAGCTCATTGTGGCAACATCTAAAAGTCTGTCCTGGTGTAGAAATGAATTGTAAAGATAATGCTACCAACCCAGGTGGGAAATGCAGCAGCAACTACTTTGTCAAGATGAGGATCTGCTTTGCTTTTGCCTCAGCAAGGATTCATCTTGCACGTCCCCAGCTCGCCAGCCAGCAGGGAGGGGAGTGATTCCCAGTTCTGAAATACCTGGCATAGCTCTGGGCTGTCCATATGGTACTTCTGGGAGTGGGGAGGGTTGGGCTTTTCCTGAGGCTCCACTGAATGGGGTAGAGATTGGAAATGTCTTCCCAGCCGCCAGAACTCGCTGCCTGCCTGTCTGTTGTTTTCACTCAGACTGACAGGTTGGAAGGTTCCCAGGGAGGCAGCAAGGCAAGCCTTGACAGCAGATGTTATGTGAGAACCAGTGCACAAGAGATGCCTTGCTCTTGGCAGAAGGTAGATTTTCAGTGGTTGTAATTGCATCCAAAGAGTAAAGAAGGTCAAGGAATTAAAGGATTTTGATTGCCTCTCTTTGGCTATCTGGTCACAATAGCTCTTTCACAGGCTGGATTTTTGCTTTCTCATAGCAGAATTCCCTTCATTTCTCCCTCTTGCACTGATATCTGTGTGCACCTTTTGTTAGCTCTGATTAGAAGTAAAACCTAGAATGCATCTGCCCTAAAAGAAAAGGCTTTGCACCTCTTCTCTGTGCTGGAAAAAGCAGTGGCAAGTTTGTCTGTTGTGAGAAGAGTTGGAGAATCTTCGCTGGGACAGAGGGAGGCTAAAGATCTTACACAAGTAACAGTAACACCTAAAATTTGCCTTCCCATCCTTTGTGTATTTTGCACACTTGAAGCCAGCTGGTCCCTTTCTCCAGGTTTTTCTCTAATTTGCTCTTTCTGGCTCCCGTGCCTTCATTCAATGCTGCTGTTTTATGAACAGCTTTCAACTCTCCATTAAAAAAGTTAACTTCAGAGGACTGAGGGGCAGGGGGATGCTCAGCCATATGTTTCTCTCATTCCCTTGGGGCACACTTGTCTCTTCCTGTCTTTCCCACTCTGTTTGCCTGCAGAGTGCTTGGGGCACCCCAGCTCCATCCTCTCTTGTGGGGCAGCGTGTGCGTTCCCAGGCTGACAGAACACACCTGCCCTCAACATGTGTTCCTAATAAAAAGCTTAATCGGATCCTTCTGCAGCTTGGAGAAAGCTGGTACTGCACATGCAGAACAAGCAGAGAAACAGCAGCAAGGGCTAAAGCCCTAGAACATTCTTTGGGGAATTAGAGCAGTGGCTTAGTGTCATTTTACATGGCTGACGTTTTCCCTCCTCTTCCACCTCCCCGATGTAATTTGCAAAGATCCAAGAATTTCCCTGGGATACAGAGCTTAAATCCCTCCTGTGTATTGAAAGCAGCAGCCAGGATGGCACTTGGAGCAAGGATGGAATTATTCCAAATTGTTGGCTTCTCTGAAGCTTCCTGTTCTGTGTTAATTGCTGATAAACTGGGTGATGTGTGGGGGCTCAACACATCGTTATCAAAGATGAAGTCAGAAGGGAATTTCGGGTGTTTCTTGGAGTCTGCTCACTCCAGCAGGCTTTTCCAGGGGAAACACTGGACAACAGGAGCAGCATTTCTCCTCCTTAGCTGTGTTTCATTTATAATTTATTCCAAAGGTGAGACATGGGGATTCCCGTGAGTTCAGTTAATTCTTGAGATTATTTAATTTGAGGTTATTTAATTACAGATGAATGCTTTAGAGTATTTAATTACAGTTTAGGTCAGCACAGAAAAAAATGGAATTCATATTTATGTTGTACATCTCCTCCCCCCTTGCCACTGAAACTCCTGCTCTGGTCAGATCACAAGACAAAGCTTCTTTGAATAAAAAGTTCCATTAAATAAACAAGGTTTTTTTATTGCTGAAACACATGTAAAGAAGGAATGGACTATAATGTCAATATAAAGTAAATATTAAACACTAAGCAGATGATTTTGAAACACAGCCAAGAGATGGATGGAATCAACAACAAAAATCCTCCACTGCAATGAAGCTGGAATTAGAGATTTAGGGAAGTTCTCTTAATTCACTAGTTTTTGATTGGTTGGTTCTTCTGAATGCAAAAAAAGTCACCTTAGTCATAAAGTGAAAAATGTATGGGGTGAGAAGAATGATGGTTGAGGGTTATGGGGCATTAATTTCTGTGCAAAACAAACTTCCCAAGTCAATCACATTGCTTGGTGCTTCTGAACCATGAAAAACGTCCAGCACTTTATCAGATTTGCTGTGACAGTTCAGCTGATAATCGCTCCCAACTCTGCTCAGAAACTGGGCAGGTAAATCATTTTCATTGTTAATTCTATCAAGAGTTTCCTGACACAGGTACCACATAAGATTTGCGTCTGTGTGTTATAGAGTGTAATAGCAGGGAGTGGATTTAGGGCTGCCACTTTGCATGGCTGTTAACCCAATGATGGGAAGTCTGAGGAGGGAGAAAACCAGCCTAGAGTTCCCTTGGAATCAGGGTGTGTATTCAGGATGCATCTTCCTGCCTGGATATTTGTGTGTGTGTGTAAATTGTGTGATTTGACCTGATGTAAGAGGCTGGATCTTACAACTATAAAAATGCTCCAGCAGGTACAGAGGATGTGTGTGAGCACACTCCGAATTTGTTATTTGAGTTCAAATGCCTTTATGCTGGAGATCAGGTGCAGAAGGGTGGTTGGACATCCCTTGGAGTGCTGGGATGTGCAGGAAGCACTCTGTTTTATGCGAGAACATCTGGGCCAGATCCCGCAGCCCAGGGATGAGCGGGCGGCTCCCGGGAGCGGCCTCGGGGCTTCAGCACCACGGCCAGAGCCCGGGCCGGGCCGGGGCTCCTGCGATCCTTTGGGTTGGGAAAGCTGCCCAAGACCCTCCGGCTCCCCCAGCACTGCCGAGCCCACCACTAAACCTGTCCCCAAGTGCCACATCTACTTCTCTTTTAAATCCCTCCACCACTAAACCTGTCCCCAAGTGCCACATCTACTTCTCTTTTAATTCCCTCCAGGGATGGTGACTCCACCACTGCCCTGGGCAGCTGTGCCAGGGCTGGATAACCCTTTTAATTATGAAATATTCCCTAATATCCAATCTAAACCTCCCCTGGCACAACTTGAGAACATTGACAACTTGACAACATTTCCTGTTGTCTGATTGTTTTTTGGGAGAAGAGAGAGACCCTTACCTGGCTACAACCTCCTTCCAGGGAGTCACAGGGAGCATTAAGGTCCTTCCTCAGCCATTCCTTATCAAACTTGTGCTCCAGACCCCTCCCCAGATTTGTTGCTCTGATCTCCCCAAAAACTGCCACAAACTTCAGGAAAAAAAAAAAACAAACAAGTTCCAGATTTTATTGTGTTACACTACAAGCAATTGGGGAGAGGAAAAATCTCTGATATTGTTTGGTTTTCATTTTTCCACCTTAAACAGTGATAGTTCTATTCTGAGACAATTCTAGAAGGCAGCAGGTACAATTAGATTGGCCATTGCATGTGGCCAGAGGATTTATGTTTCCCTGTAGCTCACAGGAGCTTAGCCTGAAGCAGTCTTGGTTTCAGAAATGCAGAGGAATGAGGGAGTCCCCAGAGCTACCCTTCCTCCACTGAGCTTCTGGGATGTGCTCCCATAAGGCTCACCCAAGAGGAAAGGAGAGAGCTGCCTTCTCTTTCAGATGATTATAGAAAAATCTTCAAGGAAAAACAGGGTTTAGTGATTCTACAAAAACATTCCATTTCCTCCCAACACAGCGTGTTTTGTCAGGGAGAGCTGGAGAAACCACAAATGTTGTATAACTCCCCAGCAGAAATCTCATTATCTTGCCTTTTGTTTTCGGGTGTGATGTATTTTTCTGTCATGTTAAAAATGAATGGACTCTACTTTTCAAGCCCTCCCATGCATCATTCTGTCTGCACTTGGAGTGAGTCACTGTGTGTTACAGGCTGACTCCTGTTCCCAGGAATTGAGCTCACAGTGGAAAACAATTATGCCTCACAATAACTTTACTAACGCAGTTACTGTCAACCAAGATCTCGCTAAGTGGGGTGTTTCGTAAAGATGTAAAATGAAGGATGGAGAGGATATTTGATTAACAGAGAGAAGGCAAAGCAAAATAAGACCCTGATGCATCTGGAATGCTTAACTCCCATAGTACCAGAAGTTTGTCTCTCTGTTTAGGCTAAGGAACACCTTGATAGTGAGCCTGAAGGAATCAGCTCTGATGCTTTAGAGCTTCTAGAAACTCCTGAGTTACTAAAGATTTTGGTGTCTCTGAACATTTCTGCCAGTACAGCACCATTCTTAGGGTTAACTAATGTTCTATCTCATCTGCATAAAAACTACTCACCTCTAATTGGTAATTTACCCCATATGGCAGGAATGCTGAGCTGATGAGTTGTTGTCATTGAAACTCTGTGTCTCCTGTACATTGCTGTTTGTCCCACAAGGGCCTCTCCTGTGTCCCCATCACTTCTTCTGAGAGCTAGCACAGGAGTTTCAGTTGCAACAAAGCCAACCCATGTTCTTGCCAATCTTTCAAGCGACTGAAGGTGCTACTCTGAAGGTGAGGATGGGTCTTACAAATTTTCCTTCTTTGGGTGTGCTCCATCAGTGCCTTCCCTGACACCCACACCTGCCCCAATCCCTACAGCAAACATGACTTGGCTCCACAGTCACAGAAATGCTGCCAAGATGACTGTAAATAGTGCCTGTTGAAGCTGTGCCCAGTGGGTTCTGACCAGGCTCACACTGGCTGATGCTAAAATGATTTATTCTCTCTCTTTTCCAGCTGGTGGGCTTTGTGTATGCCTGTTACGTGGTTAGTGTTTTTACAGAAGAAGAAGACAGCTGTAAGTATTTATCAACAGATCCCTTGGCAAAGGTTTCAGTAAATTTTATTTATCTCTCAGATATTTGTCTGTCAGGTCTGAGCTGCCATCAGACCTCTTTCCATCTCTGTCTCTGTGTGTTATGGCACTAACTGCCCTTCAAGGATCAGCTATTTTTACTGTGAGGGTTTTTTTCCCCTTGTCACTCTGCGTTAGATGCTGTAATTCTGCTACACTTAGAGCACAAAAAGAGCTTGGTTTTGGCTTCTCAGCTGGACTAAGCCTTAGAGAAACTGGGAAGCTGCTTCTGTTCTCAGGCTCATATAGCCTGAGAATAATGGTTCTGAAATATTACTGCTGCGATTAAAAGCACCTACAACAAAGCTTTCAGCCCAGGGCTCAAGTGGGAGACCTGCTGAGTCTCATGTGCCACAAGCTGAGGATGAAGCAGATCATGAGTGTTCTTGCCAAGAACCAATCTGACCACTCAATTTAAGAGCAGAGGAAATGCTGTATTTGAATTACAAGGAGGAAGGAGCCAGCTCCCTCGTGTTGGGTGCACAGATCTCTTCAGTGACAGGCAGTCACTGTGACACGTGTCAGGGTAAAGACTCACAGGTCTGTGGGACCTGTGCAGGTACCCAGCTGGTCCTGGAGAGCTTTGTCCCTCTAAAACACCCTTTGAGACCAATGATTTTACAAACAGAGAAATGGATGCATAGAGTTAAAGTAAATGCAAAGTTAGGTTTGTTTGGCAATGTGTTGGGTCTAGGCCAGTTTACTCCAGCAAAGGATTTCATCCAAAGGTTTTACATCCAAGTATCAATTCTTTTAAGGCATTGATTAGGTTTGTGCAAGTAGCTTTGTTGTTTTAAAGAGCAGCTGGCATGGAGGAGAGCTGGAAAACAACAGCTTTGAACTGAATATTTGAAAGTATGTGAAGAATGTGTTTTCATAGGAGCGAGAGGAGATGCATTACTTATCTGCCTTGTCCTTATGTTTTTTTCTTCCTTCCTTCCTGGCTGAACTCATTCTCCTGGCTTTATTGATCATTTCTTTAGAGCTTGGCAATGCACTTAGAGAAGGTGCTACATTATAGTAATATCTTTTAAATTAGACCATACTCTTCTATTAGCTAAATAGCTGCAGTTCTGAGCCCCTGCTGAATATTGTAAAGGAATAACTTGACAGAACTCATTTTTATAGTAGGGATCTGTTAGGAGAGCAACAACATGGAAGGCAGCTTTATCTAGGAAACACAGAGCTGGTAATTTCAGGATATGTATTTTTTTTCCCCCCACTAACAAATTCACTTTCACTCCCAGTTTCTCAGCTTGGAGTTAAAATGCCAGCTTGAATAATTAACAATGACAAACCATCAATATTTCACACTCACAGGGGTAGATCCTTCCAGTGACCTGAATAAATTTGAGCTGCGTTTTAATTTTCTCTTCCATTTGTGGTTTCCTTTAAATGTTACTTTGATATGCAGCATGAAGTAATTATAAGTGCTGAGGCACATTAATCAGGAAGCTCATGCTAACGTGATTTTCATGAGAAAACACAGCAGTAGGGACCTACTAATGCTGAATTGTGGGCAAGAATATTTTAGATGTGCTAATGCAATGTATTGAATCACAAGGAACCACACTTAAGATTTTTTCTTTTTTAAGTGCCTTGGATTTTGAGTGCCCTCATGCTTGCATGTTCAGATAAGACTTGTGTTTGTTCAAGGTACTCGATAGTTACTGAAAATTGCTGTTCTTTAAAGTTTCCCAATTTAGGCATTCCACAACTGAGGCAATAAAGTTAAAATCTTGTTTATTTTTTTTTTAAATGGCAGCCTGTTTTGATTTTAGAATACTCAAAACGCTTTCAAAAGTGGCTGAGAAAAAGTAGTTTCACTGAAACTATTTGGGAATTATCCCCACAATTAACTTAGAACTCTACAGATTTTACCCATTACCTCTCAGTTGTCCCAAAATCTCAGTACCAGCGTGAAGCTCTCCATCAAGATGGAATTTGTCAGAATCTGTTGTCCTTAGGTTTCTAAATATATTTTAAGAAGTTTTGGGGTTTTTTTACATCCAATATATCAGTAAATATTTTTTCTATTGTTTGATCAGCAAAAAACCTCAAACCTCTTCAGCTTAAATTTAAAATAATAGTGCCACCTTCAGGAAAGAAAAACAATCAGGCACTGAAATAGTTAATAAAACTCTCCAGTTATTTTTAAATGGCACTTGGACAGGATGGTTTTCACACTTCCATACAAAATGTACTAACTTGGCACCAAAAAATGATCCAAGCTGGGTCTGTTTTAAAGGGTTTTACAAGGCTTGTGAGGTCAGTCACAAATCAGAGCAGCTCACACCCCTCCTGCCCTGGCTGTGCTGGCCAGCTCTGTGCTGCAGGCTTGGCCTCAAGTCCAGGGAACTCAGACAGCCTTGGAAAATTCTTCCCTGGTTACTAAGGGAATTGTCACTTAGAACTCTCCCTGCTGAGTTACGCTGCCCTTCCGTGAGCACTGGAGAAGGGAAGCTTTGTTCCTGTTTGGGCACAATTAAAAGAAATTGAGTTGGCAGAGAGGACACGAAAAATACCAGAGCTGGAGATAATGAGGTGGTTGCAGTTTTCCAAAGCTGCTGTTGTCTTGCAGGAGAGACAAGTGGGGCAAGAAAATTCCCACTTCCCTGTGTACCCTTCCTGGGGAGGGCTGTGCTGCCAGCTTCTCCCTGGCATTCCCCAGCTTCCTCTCCTCGGCTCCAGCTTTGTCTGCTCCTCTCACGTGCACTCACAGCGTGGTGGTAATACCCAAGGAGGCTTTTCTAGAGTGTTTTGTTAGTTCTGCTTTAAGTTTTGTGTTAGCTGAAATCTCCTCTTTGGCACCCTTGCCCATCCCAGGAAATCCATACCTGAAAAAATCATTTTTCTGTTCTGTCACTAATTTTTGTGTTTATGCCATGACATGCACCAAGCCTTTCTTTCATTTCCTTTCAACTTTCTGGCCATGTTTGTTTGTTTATTTGAGTTCTGATTTTTTTTCAGTTGATTTCATTGGTGGATTTGATCCATTTCCTCTCTACCATGTCAATGAAAAACCCACCAACCTTTTGTTCAAGCAGACATACCTGTAAGTATCATCTGTGCTAAGAGACTCCACGTGCTTCTTGGTTTCATGGCTCAAGGGTACCACAGGTTTGGGGTTTTTCCTCCTTGTAGGTTGATTTCTCCAACAGGCTTTTCAGGCATGGAAATAATGAAGAAATGGAGACCAGAAGGGGTGAAGCTGCCCTTTCTCAGCTCCAAAATCATTTTAAATTCTGTTGCCACCAAGGACTGAGCCTTCCACGTGTGGGACAGCCCAAGAGTTGAGCTGAGAGCAGAAAGGGGAGCTGTCCACAGCAGCTTCTCTCCTACCAATAACGAAGGGCCACTGTTGAATTCCCATTTCTGCCCCCTGAAGCACCAGATCCCAATTTCACTCTGTCCACTTAAAAGCTGGCTCTTAATGAGATCCTCAAACACAAATGCCAATTCTGCCTGTTTAAAGCAGCAGTGATCTGATTTTATATTCTTTAAATTGATCTGCAAGAGGCAGTTCAGCACATGGAAGGTTTTTACAGCAGCTGCTGAGGGAGGCTGTTTTTCAGGAACAATGTTACCAGAGTCCTGCCAAAAAGAAGGATGTGAGGATGGTGGAAAAGAGTGGGGCTGAGGGAAGGAAAACTTGCCTGAGGTAGATTGGTAGATGTGCCCCTCTAATTTCATAAGGACTTACTGCCCACTTTGTCACTGCAGCACAAGATCAGGAATACAAGTAATTTTTGCAAAGCTATTGAATTCCCTGTAACTTTGGGGGGTTCTATGGTGTTATTACAAGGGATGCTACAGGAGATTAAATATTGATTTCTCTCTCATTTTGTCACAGTGGGGTGGGATTTTTCATAGTCTGCAGAACTGTGCAGCTTTAAGCAGCTCCCTGATTTACTAGCTGATGCAGCAGCAGGCTGAAGAAGCATCACATTTTCACAGTGCAGGGGTTGGGCTTCTTTTTTCTTAAAATGACCAGTTCTGCTTGTGAAAGAAGCTATCACTTCTAAATGAAGATTCCTATATGGGGAGATTGCAATCTGAAGAGAAGTTAACAATGTAAAACTTTCTTCCAGGGTCTCAGTAAGAGGGGAAGCTGCTGCTCAAGTCCACAGATAATTTTGTTGTTCCTCCCTCCCATTCTTTAGCCCATCACTTCTGTTTATATTTTCTACCAGCACAAAATAATATTTCTTTCAGGCCAAGAGGAGGTGAAAACAACTGCTGAGCTGTAGATAATGTGACCCTCTATAAATTTCAACTGCCACCAAATAGCAATTTTTATTTATTTCAGTCTATTGCCTTTTTCCCATGTGTGTGAATGGGAGTGAGGGGAGGAAGGGAGAATTGATTCCCAGGTGCCATGGAGTGCTGCAGATGCCCTTGTCCTGCTGTGAAAATCATTTAGTGATGACTTGAAGGAATTTATTTTTCCATATCCTATTCAAGAAGATGTGAAACAACAAATACATCAAATGTATTTGGAATTAAGTTTAGAGAAGAGCTAATGATCAGGAACTTGAGTTTCTTGTTTGAACTCCTTTTTGTTGATGGAAATGCTGAATGAAACCAAATTTATTCTAGAACTGATTACTTGGAGCTGACTGCAAGTAGGAACTTTCATTTTAGAATGGTATCACCCCCTTGGCTGCAGTCAGATGCATTTTCTGGGCTCCACACTTCCCTAACAGGATCTTTCCTTCATTCCCTAATGGAATTATCCTATTCACTCCAGTTTTACCTTTCCTTTTCTCATGAGATCACACTTCCCTCCCACTCTGCCCGTTCCTGCATTTTTCTCTAGTCTCTCCTCTTCATATCTCTGAATTTATGAGTTTTTAGAGACCTGAGACCCCACAGAACAATGACATGAGCTGCTAAATTCATTATTCAAACTGTGCACCCCAGTTCTGGCCCTCAGCTTCCAGCCACAGCAGTGAAAGGAGTTCTGAAATACCTTTGTCTCCTGCTAGGAGGAAAAAACACCTCCTCAAACTGTTACTTTAGGTACTTCTACACCATAATTCAGTTACATCCCAGCTTTATCATAATGATCTCCCTGACCTCAGCTGCAAACCTCCAGTTAGTGGAAAACCACAAATTTTTCAAGTCAGGTATTATTTTTCTCTTTGCAAAAAAAGCCAGCAACAACAATAAACCATCACTTTGTACTGTTTTCACAAAGGGAAGATATAAGAGTGCTCATATCAAACCACACCTTGAACACACTAACACAGCAAATAATATTATTTTTCTAAAAATAAAGTTATTTCTGTTTCAGGTTCCACAACTGCTTTTGCTCCACATTTCATTGACTCCAGGGGAGTTTTATTATGATAGTTACTGTTTAAAGTCACAGCCTTAAGTAAAAGAGGCTCAAATTGTCATGAAAAGAATTCTTCTGGAAGTTTACTGTGCAAAAGAACAGCCCTTAATCTCACTGCTGGTTGCCAATCAAGGCATCATACTAATTATTTAATAATAATATAATAGCACTCTTGATAGAAGATATGTTAAAATCTTCACTGCCCGAGTTTCTGTGTCAAAGTACTTATCCAAATCACTCCTGGAAAGACAAAGTTGTTTGCCTGAGGCTAAAAGAGAGGATTTCCAGTGAGTTTTTAGGAAGAAAATGTTGAACTCTTTCTCCTCCCTCAAGCACAAGTTCAGGTTGTGCCTGCTGGCACCACTGTCTCCCCTTGTGCTGCACAGCACAGGACCTCAGCTCTGGGTTGCTTTTCTTCTTATCTGTTCATTTGTAGTAACAGAATTCTCATCACTTGAGGCAAAAAAGCCACATTTTTGCACCAATAACTGTGGAAGTGCTGGCCAAGCTGGCTTTGACATTTCTCACTCAAGCTGTTCTCTCCAAGCCCCTGCACTACCTGCCAAGTACCCAGAGCATCCTGAGAATTTGTCAGCACCTCCTGCCTGCTGAATCCTTTCAGTTTCCTGACATCACTCTCTGAATTTGTTTTGGAAAGCAGCACTGTGCAATCTCAATTATAAAGCAGAATAGCCTCAAAGTGTGATTTTGTACACAGGGTAGTGCTAAATCAAGAACCTGCTGGATGACAGGAGATGCCCTCTGTTTATTTAAAAGGTACAGGTAGATCTTCCTGCCTTTTAAGACCGTGTTTGTAAAGCCAAGCAGTGATCTGCACCTTTAACTAACACTCCTCTGGCACCTCAAGTACTACATCACATTACAGGCTTAAAAGCTTTAATTTGAGGTGTGTAGCCAGATTTTATGGACCTCCCTTTCCTCAGAAATAGCAGTGGAAAGGGCCCTGTGTTAACCCAGGGTGTGACTTTTATCAGATGGAGACCTCAGTATTGACAGGGCAGCAACAGGAGGTATTGGTTAATTGAGGGATCTGAGGCTCCAGTTGGCAATTGCTCATTTTAATGATCCCAGATCAATCTTTTTTTGGGACACTGTCTGCTGGCCACAGGCACGAAGCAGCTGTGAGGATTAAAGGACTTGTCCCCATACAACCATCATCCCTTACTGGCTTAAAGTGGCTTCTTCAATATACCAATATGTACAAGCACACAAATAACATTAAGTCAAAAAGTCAGAATCCAAGACTAAAACACTGGAATAAGAAGAAGGGGAAGGAAAACTTCTTTAGAATTGTTTTCCCACCTGTCTTCTCCAAACTTTAACAAACAGAATAATTTACAGAGGAAACTTAAACAGGAAAAAAATCACACTTTGTTCTGAGGAGAGAAAAAAAACACAAAACAAAACACTTCTGCTTCTCTTTCTAGGTAGACTTTTTCCCAAACAAACAACATGAATTTGCAAACTCTTTTGATCATCCTGAAGCTGCATGCATAAGAGGTGATGTTTCAGCCAAAAGCATTCACTCACCTTTACTGCTGGCTCCAAAAGTAGATCTGCTTATCCTGCTGCACTACACAAAAAGCACATCACTGCAATTTCAAGCAGCTCTTTATCCTAGAGATGACCCTTAGCTTTTTAAGTTCCTAACCAAATTTTATGCAGCTCCAAATGCTGAGGATACATAGATCTAACACTTGAGCCTAACTGCAGCATATTCAGGTCTGACATATGCATAGCATTCTTTCCAGGCTTGAAGACTACTTAACTACATTTACTTCTGAGCTCTCAATCCTATTCCTCATCTGTAGTCAATCATATTTGAAAGACCAGAAGAGGAAAGAAAAAATTGTCCTCATTATTTTCACACCATTTCTGTTCCATAAAGAAAGCAATTGAGTACTTGCTCCACACTCACATCCTGCCTTCACCTTTCTCCCCCCTTTCATAGGCCTGCGTAAGTGAAGAGGAGCCAGAGGATGGACAAACCTTGCACTCCACCAAAGGTGCTGCAGGAAACAGTCCCCTGGGGCCTGGATCTTTGGCAGAGGAAATGCAGGATGGTGAACTCCATTCCATTTTTTTGTTCCTTGTCTTCTTTTCAAACGCAATGAATGTACATCAAAGAATGGCCACACAGTTGGTTTTTAACTAATTCTCCAAGTGCCCTGACGAACCTTTCCTACCACAGTCTGCTGGTACTGGCCCAGAAATGGCACAGGCCTAAAGACCTCTGGCAGAACAAGTTCACCAAGAGCCTCTCCCAAGAGCTACAGGTGAAGTCAGAGCTGCTTCCTTGCGCTGTGGATCCCGAAGGAAGGAAGCAGCACGTAACCTCCTGGGACATTTCATATGTTCTGTAGTTAGTGCCCTCCCCTTTTTCTGAACAGAGCCTAAATCCCCTAACACAACTTCATCTCCCCCCTGCCTGTATAAAATGAGGTGGGGGCTCTTCACTCTTGAGTCCCTTAGGCATTGTTGGGTTCTAAGTTATAGATGAGAACTTTTCCCTTCTGTGTCCCACCCGTGCAGGAGCCCTTGCTCATTCTCCGTAGGCATGGCAGTAGGCATTTGTCCTGAGTTCAGTCTCTGTGGCCTAACTCCCGTAATGCTGAACAGCTGGAAACTCATCCAGCCATCAGCTCTTCACTCAGCACGCAGCTTCACCCCGTTTCGACCAGCTGAGCCATCCTTGGAGCAGCTGTAGCTCACTCTGGGTCTGCCCAGCTACATGAGATTAACCCTGGTGTAGCTGAATCCTGCTGCAGACACTGGAAAAGGCCCAGTTCCTCGTGGATCAGAGGTGGGTTTGCACCTGCCTCCTTCACCTTGAGCCACACCTATTCCATGGTAACAGCCTGATGGAAGAGTTTCGTTTGTGACAGGCTTTTCGAGGGGAGGGAAAGGGCTGAAGAGGGAATGAGAGTGTAATTAAATTGCATTAATGAGCTGCAGCAATTAATTAATAAGAAGAACAAAACCAAGTCAGCTTTGTTAGCTGTGTCTCCCAGCATGTTAAAAGTGTCAAAAGCAGAGAAGGAGCAGTTGTCAGCCAGCCCTGGCATTTTTGGGCTGGTACTTCAAGTGCTGTTGTAATTCATTATTGTCTTGCCTAATTTGTTTGGGATTACTTGGCATTTTTTGAGAAATGCTTTTCAGAAGGGTCAAGCGCGAAGCCATGCTAGGGAGAAGTGTGAGGGAAGAATTAAAAAAAAAAATAAAATAAAAACATTAAGTGCTAAATCAAAGACAGAATGATGCAGGGTTTTTTTGTCTCATTCCAAAGGGCCCCAGAAGAAAAATCCTATTTTATAAACCCAGATGTATAAGCGCTGAATATTTTTTGCTTCTGTGTGACTTCTATTCCAGATACCCAGACATCCTGAGCTCTGCTTGGGTGCAGCTGCAAGTAAAAATATTGTTTTCTGTAGGATGATTTCCCCCTTCTTTTAGCCACCAAAAGCCACGACTTCTGACTGAGCAAAACAACAACTAGTTTCATCCTAGTTTAATACCTCTAGATGGTAAGAGGAGGGAACTTCTGGAATTGAGGTCTGCATGTTTTTAACACTACACCTCTCCACCTGACCAAGCTCTGATGCCACTTTCAGCAATAAAACTGGTCAAAACCGCTTGCCAAGAACTCTAAAGAGATAAAGCACCAAACTATGCTCTTAATAGCATTGTCCCTTGGTTTTAACACACACTGGTAAAGATCAATGAAACAAAAGTGTGATGACTGAGTCACTTCAGAACTACCACTCAGTTGTCTGTGTCCATTGTAGCATAAAGCAACAATTAATAGAACCAAAAAAAATACCAAGCCCATATTCAGGTAAGCCTATAATATTCAGCATCAATTACTGCCATTAATCACAAGGAAAAAAAATAACAATCAGTCTGAGAAGAAACAAAGCTACTAAGGGTCATATCCCACACTTAATTATCTCCTCCGGGTTTCATTAGCAGAGCCATTGCTCCTCATGCCCTGAGAACCCCTCTCGTGGTCTGCTTGTGCCAGACCCACTCTGAGAGGCAC
Source organism: Parus major (assembly GCF_001522545.3). Lineage (NCBI taxonomy): Eukaryota > Metazoa > Chordata > Aves > Passeriformes > Paridae > Parus > Parus major. Next base: position 8,862,765 of record NC_031788.1, read on the forward strand.
AAGGTGACCCAGTGACCCTGTTCTGCAAGGGCAGGGACTGTCCATTCACCCATCCCATCCCCAGCGTGATCCAGGAGCAGCTGGAGGTGGTGGCTTCCCTTATCTCCAGTTTTGGAGTGCCCTCTGTTGGGGACAGACATCGCTAGAGATGCTTCTCGCCAAAGAACAACCTGCTTCTGAAAGGGCATTTCCCCACAGGAAAACAAACCAGCTCCTCCCTTCCTGCTGTGGAAAAGCCACCATTTTCACTCTGTTCAATGGGAGAAGCCCCAGAAATAGTTGGTGCATTTCCAGCCTCGCTTAGGTTCCAAGTCACACTGAGATGAGTTTGGGAGGAAATAACACTGTTCCAACACTGAGCTGGTGTTTTCCCTTCTCATATTACCACTTCCACTTAAACTACAAGTTTTTGCTGTATTTATAGATGCAAAACAAAGCCAGTGATACATTGAACCCAACAACACCTAATTTGGTGTGGTGGTGACATTCTGTTCCTTAGGAAAGCTGCTGTCTGGCAGAGACCCAACCAATTCCTCCAAAAGTTGCAGAGTTTAAACCACTCAAGCTGTAATTTCTCTCATCTTTGCCAAGAGCTGCACTAATATTCCCTTCTTCTGAAGGCAAGGATGAAGAGAGCTGTCCTCCCATGGGATGCACAGAGAACTGACACCTTAAAATTACTCACAGGCAAGCCCCTAAGCTGTTTAGTAAAACCAGAGCTGGAACCAAAGAGAAGCACTTCCAGAGCCACAAATACACTAAAGAGCCACCTACCAAAATTCTACAAGTTCAGAACAGAATTATTCTTCATTTGTACAGCTTAACGTATCAGATCTTTATTCTCCTTCATCCTTATCCCTTCTTCTGCAGTTTAAGAGAATCTTGAGGAGCCAGATTCTTCCCTGTGAGGGAGGTGAGGCCCTGGCACTGGGTGTTCAGAGCAGCTGTGGCTGCCCCATCCCTGGCAGTGTTCATGGCCGGGTTGGATGGGGTTTGGAGCAATCTGAGATAGTGGAAGGTGTCCCTGCCCATGGATGGGGTATAGAATGAGATGAACTTTAAGGTCCCTTCCAACCCAAACTATTCTAAGGCTCTGTGACCCACGTGCTGTCTGGTAAATTCCAAAGGAAACCAATGCATGGTAAGAACAGTTGCTTTTCTTACTCGTGCCCACTTAGCACTGAAGGACAGATGTGATTTACTACCTGATGTCACTCTCACATAGGACACCACCACACCCCTCCCCCAGCAGGGAATTGTACTACAATCAGATACTCAGACCTCCAAGTTAAAGAAAGGAAAACATTTATTCCATGAAAAAAAACAGTTCATTTTTAAAAACATATTTCCTTTCCCTTCACTTAACAAGTGATAGTGTGGATGAAACTTTTTGGCTACATGATGGAATATTCCACTTTAAATAAGAATCACGAGTTTAGCCAGAAAACAGATGCTCTAAAAAGCTAGGTTTCCAGAGCTGTTTTCTAGTAGGATAATACCCAACAGCCAGGGAAGAAGCTTCCAGGAGACCATCCAGTGACCCTGAGCAAAAAGCCTTCCACCTGGGGAGGTCAGCTGAAAGCAAGGAGGTTGGAGAGTCAGGCCAGGCTTTTCCACTTAGTTATGCAAATTTTAGCATTACTGAAACATTTCATCAGTTGTTGAAAACTCAACAAAAAGGGGAGAAAAGGGTAGATTCTCCCTCCCCCACAACACACTGCTGCTGAGTATTCTAGTCTCAATGGAATGCATTTTGTACAAAAAATACTCCCATTTTCAATCAAACTTCCTGAAGGAATCCCTAGCAGAATAATCTCTAGACAACTGCTGAGTGAGAAAGAACCAGAGTCTGCTGTAAACAGTCTTTGATTTCAATACAAAAAGCAAAGATTCACTTGAAAACAAAAAAACGTTAAGGAGAATCTCTGTCAATAAAAGCCTCATTTTGGAGGACAAAAGAACTCAGCAGAGTTTTCCTGGAGCAGTCTTAAAGCAAGAGTAGATCAAACCAGAAGTTCTTCCTAGAAACACTGCATGGGAGACACATTTAGTGAGTTTTTACACTTATGCCAAGCCACCCTGCAAATAAGATTGCTCCAGCAAGCTATTTACTTATTTTCTCCCTTTGCTGAGTTACAAATGAGCTGTGCAGACTTATCTTTCCCCTTGGGTGCATCATGGCTCAGGACATGAAAGCTCTCACACTCCCCTGGATGACAGCTCTGCAGATGGGACACAGCCTCAAATTGAGGGCACATTCTTCACAAGCTACCAGGTGGCCACAGGGAACAAACACAACAGACACATCTTTGTCCATGCACACTTTGCACATCCTCTCCTCTTGCAGGCGGCGGAGCTGTTCTTCTGTGCTCAGCTGAGACTCATCTTTACCAAAAAAAGAAAAAAAACAAACAAAAGCCCAAGCTGTTAGTGCTGTCACAGCTCCAGAGTGCCAGTTGTGACAGCTTAGGAAGTCACACTGCAACTTGCCCATTGTTTTGTTCAGAGACTGTAAAGATGGCAAAAGTACCTCTCAAGTTTCATTTAAGCTGAAAAACTACAGCTATTGTAGACTGGTTTATCTACACAAGATTGAGCTTATCTACACATGCTGGACAGAGCAGGGACACAGCTCAACAGCATTTACTGTGGTACATAAATTATCCCCATAAACTAGATTTTTTTGTAGCAGCTGCTTCACAGGGGCACTCCAATCCCTGCATAAGGGTTCCTGTGCTCAGGTACCACTGAAATAGCACATAGTCTCCTTCAAAATCAAATAAATGAGTTAGCATAATGATTACTGATACTGTTATTTTAGAATTCATCTCAATTATGCTTAAGCTCAATTCCCCACCACTGCCAGCCCAGAGCACCTGATTCCTTTTGCCGCACAGATCGCGTTTCTTGTCTCGATGTTCCAGTCTCTCTCTGAACAGCACCTGTTTAACCAGAAAAGAAGATGGTTTTCAATGCTACCCCTTCTCCTGACAGTGCTGTGTGAAAAGATTAAATACCCTGGACCTCAGAAGCATTTGGTTAAAATTTTAACAACTCAGCCTGGTGTGGCTGATGTCCTCTGTGGTGCTTCAGTTGCTATGTAAACTCACCTCCTTGCCAAGGCCCTTCTGTCCACATCACAGTCTCTCCTCAAAGTTGATTTATCTATTACATCAGCTGGTCATTCCAGCTCCTATGCTACTGTTTAATCAAAATTCCAGTTTTGTGGATTTCTTTTTTGCTATGTTAGATACAGAAATGACAGACCATGCTGTGGAGGCAGGAGCTTCATCTTCAAGTAACCTTCACTTCACTTAAACTTCTGTCTGGATCAGCTGTGAAATTGTGCATTTGGAGCTGCAGGTCTGAGGGCAGCAGGAAACACCAAGGATATCCCCACCACAGCCCAGTGCAGGCAGATACAGCCACTGACTCCCAGTAACCACAGCTTCTCCAGGTTTCTTTAAATCAGAACCTCATTGCTCAGTGTCCCAGGAAAAGCAGGCTTGAGGGCATGGCCCCTCTTCATGCCAGCCTGGGCAGAGTGAAGGCAGACCCTCAGGACACTCCCAGCAGTGCTCCAGGTGCAGTGAGGAAGAGGTTAAACACCCTCAGCCCAGCTGTGAGTCAGGCCTACCTCTGTGTCCTCCTGCAGTGCTGCTGGCCCCCCAGCCTGACTGCAGCAGCTCTGAAATCAGCTCCGACTCAGACTGGTAGAAAGTCCCAGTCAGCACAAATTTATTCTCTACCAGGTTTGCCACCCAGGTGGGGTCAAAGCCCATCTGCAGGACATTCTGCACTATGAGACTCTGATCCTCAGAAGGATGAACCAGCAATTTCCAATCCCTCAGAGGATCTGTAAAGCAGTGAACAGGTAATTTACAAAAAAGGCAGAACTTTGGGCAAGAACAGCCACTCCTTAATGGTGTTCTACATAAAATGGCATTAATAAATCCTAGAACACTCCTCAAGATATCCATATAGCTAGATTAACTTCCACAGTTATTTTTTACTTCAAATCATAATTCACAAGAAAATTAATCAAAGCAAATTTCATAAAAGCCCAGACACTCATTTTGGATGGCTTATTTCACTTTATCAGTGAACAGTCTCCTGTGTTTGGCATCAGTCCAGAAGTCTTATCTCTGTTTTCACATCCCAGAACAGAAACCTCAGAATTGCTTTCATGAACATCAAGTGTAACATCCCAATTGAAGCCTCTCCTACCTCAACCATTCATCAGTAACAGCAGAAGCAGGAAATTCAGCCAGCAGTCTCTTCAAAGGCTCAAGTCTTACTTAAGCTTATGGGAGCCAAATTTTGCCTACTTACTTTCTGGGAGCAACTGATAAATGGAACTAAACCCCAAGATCAACATTTTGATGAACATCTAGACCCTGTCCTGTTCTCTGGTTTCTTATCAAGCATGTTTAAAATGTTGTTGTGAAGGACTTGACAGACAGACATCAACAGCAAGAGCATGCAAAAGTCAAAGATAAGTTCGGTAAACACTCAAAACTCACACGATTATCCAGCCTAGCTGAGTGTCTCTGGCCTTAGACTACAAGGTCTCACAAGAAAAAGTAATTTTGTATCTTTAGCTAGAAGCCATTTCCTAAAACCAAAGTGAAACAGCTTCTAGAGTATCAAAACATCTCACAAGCACCCTATCTACAGAGGGCAGAACAGCTGAGCTGGGCTGGTGGAACTCAGACTACAACACATTCACCAGAAGATAAAACACCATGGAATTACAGCACTGACCTTGGGAAGGAAAGGAGTCTTGCTCAGTTTGATCCCAGGAATGTCTCTGAAAATGATACAGAAAGAGAAGCCTGTGCTTAAAACTCTCCCATCTACCAAACCCAATCCACTACACACAAAATATTAATGACTCACTGGAGCCAGCAGGGTGGTAGAAAAGGTCGCCTGAACACTGTTAACAAATTCTCTCCCCTTTGAGTGCAGTAAAAACTCACACCTATGAGCAGAAAAGTTTAAATACATTAGTACAGGATCTCCCAAGTGAGAGTAAAGTGGCAGTCTGACTTTAGAGGCAAAGGGTGTTACGGGCAATGAGCAAACTGCTGTATATCCATTAAAGACAGGGTATCACGTGTTTCACCTGCCCACCTCTTGCACAAAGGCTGACAGTAAGAGGATCATGATCCCTCCCCTTAATTCAGTCTTCATTTTGGCCCAAGATGAGCTCAGTTGTAACCTGCTTTAGAATACACCACAGGGACTGATGAGAAAGCAGTTCATAGGAAAGAAACAAGAACTGCTGCAGAAAGCCAAGGCTTACAATACATTTCTTCTTGTACCTCAGAGTAGGAGTAGTGAAAGCTCTTCTTTGATGCCAAAGAAAGTTATTTTAATTGAACTCTTAGATAGTGAACTCTAGGGCAAATTAGAGAATGTCAGGTCTGAACTGGGCCATTCCATCTGAGCTTAAACATTTTATTTTGCTTTTAAGGTGAAAGGATATAAACATTTCTATCCTATGAAAGAAAAGCATCAGAGTGAAATGCATGATCTATCTTTTGGCCTTGCTATGAGGGGTATTTGTTAACTGACTTACTCTGGGTACCATTTGGCATGTTCCCTCCAAGGATCATCTCCGAAGGACCAGCTCCTCACGCCTCCATCACAGTAAAAACACCTCACTACATCTCCTTGTCCTGAAGGGGAGATCAAGAGATTATTAGATACCTGAGACACTACATGCCCTACACTAACCCCAGGTGAGACCTTGGGGCAAGACTCAGCACAAAACACAGGTTTTGGATAGAAAAAGAGGAACACATGACAATTTACCAACACAGTGCACATGGTTCAGGGGCAGGAACTCAGTCTGAGCTCCCAGAGCTGCAGCTGGTTGAGCTGATTCCAGAAGGGGGTCAGCAGGCAGCACCTATGGGAGCAGCTGAGCTCCCATGCACAACCCCCCAGCCAATCCCCCTGCCTGCCTTTGGAGCAGAGCTGTAATTAGTTACACCCATCAACACACTGCTCACTAACCACAATCTGCCACAGTGCAGGTATTTTCCTCTGGCTGGGCAATTTAGAGAGGAGTATTTCTTCAAACCTGTTACCTAACCAGCAAAGCATTCTCAAAGGGAATTATATTGATATTCACATGCATGTGATTACAAGAAGTACTGCCAACTTTCTGCACCAAAAAAAAGTATCTAATTTCTGTATTTCAAATGAAGAGTCCCTAGAGAAACAAGCCACAGCAACAACCAGATGGGCTGACTCCATACAGCTGTGACTCAGATCTGGGGTTTTGAGATGAAAAGGCTTCAGTACAAGACACAGCCTATCAAAACATGACACACCATGATCCTCAAGTCCTTTTAAAAGTGCAAGGAATAAATACATTCAATTGATCTTAAAGCACAAAATTTTCTGCCAGTAAAGCATATGTTTAAAACACGACATCTTTTCCTCTCCTGCTGGCAAGGAGGTATTTACTAATGGACCCCCTCAGTACCCAAACAGGGGTTAAATGTTGAAATAAATTCTGCACAAGAAACAGCACAGGCAGAAGGAAGGATGTGGTTTTTTTAAGTACAATACACATACACACAAGTATTTCTAAGAGCAATAAAACAGTGAAACTTCCAAAAATTAACTTGAATGAGAATTAAGGACATTTCCCCAGAGAACCTACCTGTGTAAAAGAACCCTGCTCTAGCCAGTTGCTCTGGATGCACGTTGGAGTTTTGTGGCCAGTTGTCAAACGTAGACAATCTCATCTCCTCCGTCACCATCTCGGGGTACTCTGGCTCGTTGGGCAGGGCTGTCTGCTCACTGACTATCCCCTGCAAGACACTCAGGAACTGCCCATCCACAGTGTCAAAGATCTCCTGCAGGGACAGCCTCTCCTGGTTCCCAACATCCTCACTGCAAAGGTATTCACAGGAAGGGAAGAAATTCAGATGCTCCATCATGGGGCAATCACCAGGTCTCCAGTCCTTCAGGACACCACCACAGCAGAAACACTGCACTTCATCCCTGGGGCCCACATAGAAAAATCCAGCCTCAACCAGGTCCCGGGCAGACACGGGGGCATTGCGGGGCCAGTGCTGGAAAGTCCTGAGCCTCCTCGCCACGCTCCTCATGCTGGAATTGAAGAGCTGGCAGTGAGCACCCCTGGGCTGCTCTGCTGGTGCTGCATCCCCCATGGTTGTGCTCTGAAAGAGAGGATGAGGGAGCCCAGAGCAGTCAGCTGCATCCCCAGCACCAGGCAGCACTCACCCCGTGTTATTATTCCCCGTCCCCATGCACATTCCAGAAAGCTCCTGCTCGCAACAAAGCCGAGCTTGTTTCAGAATTACAGCCCAGCCACAGATCTGGTGTTTCTGTACTTTGCTGTTGAACTTTTGCTGAGCCCTCACTGGTGTCTGATGGGAAGAGTCCAGCGCTTTCCAAGGCCAAATTTACAGGAAAGATGGAACAGAGAGAAGAGGGCAAAACCTGTGCTGCCTCCCAAGCTGAACCAAGCCCACCTTTGGCATCTGATCTGCAACATAAATCCCCAACCATTTTGCTAAGCCTTTAAACTAGCATTGAAAAGGCTCTGCTTTTTATTCCCCAAACCAGCATGTCATAACAAAACAGAGAACAGCCACACCCAAACAATGTCTCAATCTCCCATTTACAGTCAAACACCATACAAAACATCACATTTCTCATGTCTTTATTGTCATGATTATTAAGCAGTGATTATCTAGAAATAGCTCTATTAAAAAACTTTTCCAAGACATAGCCTAAAATAATTCGGTACAGTTTCTATGAGGTGGTATCCTTAAATCAAGGATTTTCTAGCCTTTGTCATATTCTGCCCATGCTACTTCTGTGCAAGAGTGAAATTAAACAAGTTACCAAGTGCCTGATTCTCCAAGCTTTGATCCTGCTCAAGGTAACAGCCCTTCCCTGGGTGATTAAGCTGAACTGCAACTCAGCCACTGCTGCCAACACTTTCCCTATGGCTGCCAGAAACACTTTCCAAAGGCCCCACAATGACACAGCTGAGAATCAGGAACAACTTAATTCCTTTGGAGTGAAGCCCTTACACAATGGGACTTCATGAAAGGTGCAATCAACCCCCTTTTTTTTTAATTAAGGGCCCTCAAAATCCCTTCCACACCCAACTCAATAAACAAGTTCAACCCAAGGAAGTGTGACTTCCTATCTACTGGTTATCAGGGCTAAGCATTGTTGGCACACAGACCCCAAAATATCACAGAGGGAAATGGTAAATCAAGGGAAAAAAACATAAACACACACCTTTAAAAGCTACAATTTTTCAAGGCTGGTACAGCACATTAAAATAACAGATAACTACAGCAGTGCACAGTAAAATACAAACAAGTGGAGAGCATAGATGCAGCAGCCACTCTGCAGCAAACACCATCACAGAGATGCTGAGGAGGCTGAAGAAACACTCAGGTCAGTAGCATGTCTGAAGAACTACTCTTAATTAAGAGCTGCAACATATTTAAGGAGGAAAAAAGCTAACAGTTCATTTTAGTCACAAAATCAACAGCTGTCCTATATATACCTATGTATAATAGGTACACATTTAGTGAGATTTTAAAAGCAAAATCAAACTTACTCAACCACATGACTCTCATATTAAAAGGTAGAAAGGAAGAAAAAGTTCATTAGCAACCAGCATTTCCCTCTATAATGACAGAGAGCAGGGTTAGAAGAAAAGGCTCCAAAAGTCTCTTCCAGAAACTGTGTGTTATTTAACACAATAAAGAAGTTCCTCAAGATCTATGTCGCTGGAATAAGGAAAAGTCCATTGAGAAAGAAGGCTCCAAAGCCATTAGTCACTGATGGCCAGCAGAATTTGCAAGCTAAGCAAACTGAGGAAAGGCAGATTGTTTGCTTTCACAGCAGATTTTGCTCCCAGAACACAGAAGCTTGTTCATCAGGCACAGCTCCACAATCAGTGCTGCTCTCATCTTCCAGCATTAACAAAGCAAAAGCTGTAACTCAAGCTACAGCAAATTTTGGGTTTCACAGAGATGATGCCCAGGTTATCTTAGCTTTCCTCCATTCCAGAAAGCACCTGAGAGCAAGCTTCACAGCTTTTGCTCTGTATCTTCACAAAGAAAATTATTTCCTTCACAAAAGACTTTTTTTAATAAGAGGTGTAACATAGGAGAACAAATATATTTATCTTTTGTTTATTAAGAAGCCCATTATGGTTTACCTGCATATTCATATGCACTGCAAAAGGTTCATTAACTCTGCTAATGAAACTCCTCAAACCAAATTAAAATTTTAAAATGCTATAACACCACTAAAAACCAGTATTCTACCACAACCCACTACTTACATAGCAATGAAAAGCAACATTACAGCTCACAACAACAATTAGCACTATTTAAATAAAATTATTTTAAAAAAAAACAAACAACTTTACCTGAAACATGTTAACTAAACCCCAGAAAGCTTCCATAATTTAAAACTCTCTCAACACCACAAGCTTCACACAAAATCCCTCCCAAAGCAGAAACACTGCCAAGGAGTGAGTGATGCCACCTGCCTCAGAGGCCATTTATGAAGCTTAGTTGCCCCCAATTGGTTGGGATGGGCTGAAGTTCTCTATTGGCTAACGAGTTCAAATTTCATCTTTATAAAAAGGAGTCACAAGGCAAAGGTATAAAGTTAAGCTCAAATTTTCTTCAGAAAATAACAGATCTTGTTAAAACCTAGTCTAGTGCCAGGTGTGACATCCTGATATAATCCTATGATATAATGGCTGTCACCTCCCTATTTTGCTGTGACTCTATTAACAGTATTTCTGCATCTTTTTCAGCTTGTTTTCACATGTATTTTGCACCTTACATTTCTTAAGAAAATGTTCTGTAAAATTAGCAGATAAACAGCAACAAGAATTTTCTCCAGACAGCTTGAACAGATTGCATTGCCTTTACTTTGGGAATCAAATCTTCTACATTGCATCTTCACAACTTGAAATCCTGCTATTCCTTTGCCTTCCTATGGTCACAATTCCACAAAGTGAAAGATTTTATGGATAGTTCTGAAAGGTGTAATTACTTCAATATGTATTTTCTTTTACCACTGCCTGAGAAGATGCATAAAGCTTCTTCTAAACTCTTGACAAAATATCAGTTCTCCATGTAAATATAAGAGCATGGGTGGTTCATGTTTCTTAGAAATGATAAATTAGCATTTTTCTTTCAATAAAAAGATCCAAAGAAAAGATTCTTTTTACAGGCAAGCCCATAACAATCATTCTCATTAAAAAAAAAAAAACAAAACAGTGCTGGGTTTTTGCTAATTAAATACTCGTTAATGAAAGCCCCTGAGCAGTAGAGGGCAGTGCTTTTATATGACATTTACAGAATCTTGTAACAAGAGAATGTGCTGGGGAGGTTTGTCCTTAGTGAATTTCCATGTAATAAAATACATATGAAGTTAATCACATGTTATTTCCACTCCATGGATCCTGTGCTTTCTAAGTCTATGCAGATTTTTGAAGAATACATCCTAAAAATCCAAGGGACAGAATTAACAGAATCCCTCCAGCAGAGGCTATTTGGGGTCTGCTGATGGGTTTTAGCAAATCACCTTTTTTAACCAATAAAAGTGATTGATAATTCTGATTTGATCAAGCATTTTACAAGCAATGATCTCATCTGCTGCTGCTTCTAACCACATGGCTTCCCAAAGGTGAGCACAATTCCACCTGTTTTAGGGGAAGCTCCAGCCTGATTGTTAAAGAGGGAAGAATAGCATAAATCTTGAGGAGCTCAAAAGCAGCTTCTAAGTTAATTGACAACATTTGTCTGCTTCTGGCAGGGGTTATTTGCTTTGTTTTTTGGGGTTTTTTTTCTTGTATACATAATATTCTTCTATCATAAAAACTTCAGGACAGGTTTAAGGTTGATTATCTGTGGGGATACACTCATGGTTTTGGGGTGAACATTTCACCAACAGAGGAAAGCTGAGGAGGATCAGTGAGATGACTGTAGCAGAAGGAGATGAAATGCACACACCAATGGTGCTGAGAGCAAGAAAAAATAAGTCACCATGTATGAATGGTAGGGTTTTATTCCAGCACACCAAAATTCAGGAAGCAAGTAACATACTCAGTAGTGTGTTGTATGCAACTTATACTGATCTTTTTTAGCAAGTCATACTTTTTCAGTTTCTTTTCAGAGCATTAAGATGTACTGCTGAACTTCTGAATGCTTCTTAAAATGAGGAGTGTCATGAGCTAGTGATCAACAAATGTGGGAATCAGCAAACATCAATCAGGAGTCCAGGACAGATCAGTGATAATGATCAACAGTGTCATCACTAGACAGTGATTGGAAACACTCGATGAAGAAAGTATTATAAACATAATTAATCAAAAATCTGCTTGCTGCTATCAACCTGATTTGGAAGGAAAACAATCAATAAATACACGGGCCAGAGAATATCTGGAGACAGCATAATGAAGAGCTTGAAAGCACTGAAGTGACTGGAATCCCTGGAAAAACTCCAGCAGAATTCAGCACCTCTACCCTCGTGGTGCTACACAGCTGTAAGGGGCTGAAGCTGCTCTGTGTGGCTTAGCTCGAGGAACACTATTGTGCTTTCATCAATAAATTAAGAGTTTACTGAGGAAAGAGGCTTTTATAACAGGAGATAAAAAAGGGTGTCAGTTGGCATTGGTGAAGAAATTAAGAGTCTGGAACACAAAAGGAGATACCATAGCTTGCCACTGCAACTGATATCTAAAGGGACTGGGTGTCGAGCAAATTTATGGCAGAGTTCCCATTCCCACCTGCTCAGATGTTAGCCACTATTAAGATGTGGATCCATTTTTCAGAATGAAACATTCAGACCCTGTGATATAACTGCTTTGCAGCCTGAAGCACGGTAGACAAAATCCTTACACCTAAAGCCCTAGACACAGATGACTGCTGCTGTTTCTCCACTTAGGAGCTCTCTTTTCCTCTTCTGGCTGCCTCTTCTTTGCGTGCTGTCCTCCCCCTTCACTCCCACTGCAGGGTGTGCTGGTCTGGTGCTGCACACAGCACCTGCTCCCTGGGGAGCTCCTGCCACAGGAACACCCCTGAGGGAGCCCATCTGCTCAGCTGCTCCCAGGGCAGCCCTCAGGGACCAAGGCACACCTCTGGATGTTGACACAGAGCTCCACAGCATCCATAAAACAAATCCACTGTGGACAGGAAAAAGGATTCAACTCAGTGAATAGTGACAAGACACACTGAAAAGTGACTGGTCACCCCTGGGACAAACACAGAGCCATTTCCTCAGGGCAGGGCAAAGCTCAGAAGTCTCATTTTGCTATTTCATGCAGCTCAAGTGTTTCTTTTCCCATAATAAGTTCTGCTATACATCTACAGGGATCTTCTCTGCCTATCAACAGCTTCCTTGCTCTGCTTCCCTCAGTGGACTTTTCAATAATTATGAAAAAAAACCCCAAAACTAACACATTAATAATAAAAAATTGTTTATTTCTCCATACATTAACAATCATTCATTCAGGAAGCCTGGAAAACGTTCCTATGAAGTAAATAATAGAATCCCAGAATGGGGTTGGAAGGGATCTTAAAGTTTATCTCATTGCAACTTCTGCCATGGGCAGGGACACCTTCCACCACCCCAGGCTGCTCCAAGCCCTGTCCAACCTGACCTTGGACACTTCCAGGGATGAGGCAGCCACAGCTTCTCTGGGTAACCTGTGCCAGGGCCTCCCCAACATCTGAGTAAAGAACTTCTTCCTAATATCAAACCTAAACCTCTCCTCTTTTAGTTTAAAGCCATTCTCCCTTATCCTATCACTGCATGCCCTTATAAAGTATACATACTATACATAGAGACTGCTGGAACTAATGCACAGGTGAGTAACAAATACTTCTTTTGTGATTTCCTAGGGATTCAAATCTTTTCATCTCCTGCCCTAATTCTTTCCCCTAGCCCCCACTACCATGGCATTCGATTGCCTCAAAACTTTAGGTATTGTAATAGTTAGGAATAGCTAAATGTAGCTTGCAACATGATTCATGAAAGTGCTTCAAATCAAATCCTATTAATATCCCAGCCCACAGAACAGAACACAGTACATATGAAAAGGAAAATCTGCAAAGCACAGCAGATACTCAAAAAATCAGTAGAGGAACTGGCCTTAAAATCTAAAAAACTTCATGGCTTCATTGTCCAGCCTATTAAAAAAAATATTGCTGCTATTGAAGAGTAGGTTGACCACTGTCCACTTCTTTTTCAAAGGAAAGTGTTTTTAGAAAATAGCTTCTCTTTTATTTTTCTAAGTGTCTTTTGGAGCTGAAAAATGTGAGTTTCTTTTTCAAGGATAATTTTTTCTCTTCATTGAGTTTTCTAGCCCTTCTTGCCCTTGCTAGTGAACCCAAAAATCATGAGAAAAAAAAAAAAAAAAAGAAGAAATAGAGAACAATCCTAAAGCCTAAAAAAAAAAAAAAAAAAGAAGAAATAGAGAACAATCCTAAAGCCTATCCATTATTTGTTGTCTTTTTTTTTTTTTTGTTTCCCATAACATTCTGAATATTTGAAAAAAATCTGTAAAAATTCACTGCTGCTGCAAATTGAATGGACAATTTTCAGTTTTCAGCAGATAACAATCCATGACCCAAACAGCACACAGAGTTTTTAGAGGCCTGAGCAGCAGCACAGGGATTGGGAATCCAAATTAAACTGTAGGGCTAAGTACATTCCCACAGTGAGTACAGAAAATATCAATTATATTCTCTTGCTTTTTTCCTTCCTAAGTAACACCTGGTAAGTTTTCCCAAAGATGAATTGCACTTCTTCCTCTCCCTCTGAATGACTTTGATCATTTCCCAATTAATTCTGATTCTGACATGGAGGAGCCTCACATTTCTCACATTTGGGCTCTATTCCCTTTACCTACTCCAAGCCAGCAGATACAGGAATAGGAGACCTGGAACCTCATGTAAACTGAGTGGCATTGCAACTCCAAATTAAATCACATATAAAAATGTCACATATTAAACTAACAGTTCCTGAGATTCTTACCCACTTGTGGCCACAGTTCCACCATTCAGCCATTAAATTACCTGTAAAGAAGGATTTGTCAGGCATTGTTGTGATTCTAATGGAGCTCATCCTACTTTATAATTGACAGAAAATCAGCCACCAACAATCATAGAACATCTGATTTTCCAATTAAATCCTGCTATAGTTTGGATTGTGTTTTTATTGCAGAGAACGTGCCTGGCTGCCTGAATATTGCTTGGGCAACAGGCAGAAAGATCTATTCTTGAGCTACTCACACAACAATCATCTGCTTTTATCCATGCAAATTGGCTTGGAATGAATTTATTTTCTCTTTGAATCAATAATCAATAGCCAGATTGAAAGACAAGGAAGAAAGACAACAGAGCAACCTGAAGTCACTGCAAAGAGCTGAAGGGAAAAATGCACAACAAAGTAACCAAAGACAGACTGACCTTACAATTTAATTTAATGGAAACCCCACGACAGCAGCAAGATGGAGTTGCCAAGGATGAAGATCAAGAAGGAGACAGAGGAGAGTCCCTGTGCTCAGTTGTTGCTCCGTTGAGCTCCTTGCCACAGCTTTCCAAGGAAGTTGTCTTTCAGGGAACAGCATGTGTGATGCTGATGTCAGATGGGATCTGTTCACAGGCCACACTCTTTGCATATGATTTCCCTCCTCATGTTTTCACAAACAATGTGTCAGTGACATGAGAAACAGGAGAGGAGAACAGATACAATTTCTCTGTGTTTCTGCTTTTATTTTTCACCCTAAAATGATGGAAGTGAATGCTGGATCCTTGGTTTGGGAACATTCCACAGGGGTGTAGGGTGAAGGAGGGAGATGATGGCAATATTTTATTTTCTCCCATGCTCATAACAGAGGGGGCTGCATAAAATTCCTGTAAAACCTACATTAATAACAAATAATAAAAACACCAACAAAAATGTGCTGTAGCTTACACATGAACTCTTCTGAGATTTCAGAGTGTTAGCAAAGGATGAAAAAGATAAGTACAACTTTTTCTTAAACTAGAAGAACACATTTCATTCAACTAAGACAAAACCAAACCCTGTGTTTCCCCCTGGGTTACAGTGTTACATTCCAAGAGTATCCCAAGTTATATATCAAAATATTAATATTACCTTATCCATATCCTTCAACTGAGACTTTTCATCTTACTGGCTTTATTTCTAAAATACAATGCACTTCTTAATGGATAGACGAGATCATTCTTAGCATTACAAGGAATTAAAAATATCAGATTTTCCAAATGCAACAGAAAAAAAAATATTCCCACAAAGACTTAGACATGTACATGCATGTATATATGTGCCATGCTGCCTCTGGGTGTAATCTAACAGGTACAGCCTAAGAGCAGCCCCTTGTACGTTGGGATGCTGAAGCAGAGAGAGCTCTACCATTCTGCCCACATGCTCTCCTGGCGAGGATGATTCATAGTCACATCGTTTCTATATCGAGATGTGAACATACACAATCACATGGACTTCGGAGCAGTGCCCATCACCCAGGCATCCAGCCTTTCCCTTCTCCTTCTACACACATGTTCCTCCCCACAGCCACGCTGATCACTTTTTTTTGGTCCTGTTTTTTGAAGCTCTGTTCTTTGGACAGACTTTTCCAGCTCAGGGACTGCCCACTGCAGGGATTCACTAACTTGCTCCATAATTACACTGAGGGAAAACAGAATAGGAACAGGCCAGGTTGGACAGGGCTTGGAGAAACCTGGTCTAGTGGGAGGTGTCCCTGCCCACGGCAGGGATTGGAACATGATGATCTCTGAGGTGTTGTCCAACCCAAATCATTCTGGGATTCTAGGAAAATACCAATTATTACTTACTACATAATTCAAACAGAGAACCCAAAACTTGTCCAGGTGCTGAGGATTAAAGCACCACTCTTTCGTCCTCATCTCTGGATGTCTAATCAGAAAAAATACGAAAGTAGACTCTTCATTTCAGATATTTTATTAGAGTGTTAAGTACAAACTCAAATTAGCAAGTTCCAAACATGTGAACACAGAGAAGACTCTGGTTTTAACTGTGTCTAAAGGAAGGCATGATTGTGTTGTTTGACGTATTTCACAACGACCAGAATTTGCCACTTTTACCTGCATAGAGATGCTCTAAGACTTGATAAACTGCAGGACTTAGACCTTGGCCCTGATGAAATCAACAAAAACTGAGCTACGGGGCCCACAATTCCACCCAGGTTCTGCAAAACAGATGGAAGGGAAGAAAAACTGAATTAATCTGATAAAAACCCACATTAAGGGCTGCTGTTGCCAGTGGCTGTGATCCTCTGCCAAGGCATCCAGGCCATGGCCAGGGGTGCTGGGTCATAGGTTGGACTTGATGTTCTCAGAGGTCTTCTCCAACGTAAGTCATTCAGTGATCCTGGGTCACTTCAAACTCAGGAAGCTCAGCGGTTCTGTCTCAGTGATCCAGTGATCCTGTGATCCTGCAGAGCCCAGCCTGTGGGCAAAGAGTCCTCGCAAAGGCTGAGAGGAATGGAGAAAGGACAGAATCAGAGAATATTCTGAGCTGGAAGAGACGCACAAGGATCATCAAGTCCAAATCCTGACGCTGCACACGACACCCAAGAATCCCTCCATGTGCCACTGGAAAACATTTTTTACAGAAAGAGTGACCAAGTACTGGAATTGTCTGCCTGGGGTGGTGGTGAAGCCACCATCCCTGGAAGTGTTTAAAAGAAGACTGGATATGGCACTAGGTGCCATGGTATGGTTGAAGTGTTAGGGCATGGGTTGGACTCAGTGATCTTAAAGGTCTCTTCCAACCTTGTGATTCTGTGATTCTGGGTGACTCTGTGCGCAATCAGGCTCGGTGCTGTGATCACATCCCTGGGGAGCCCGTCCCAGCGCCCGACCACCCTCCGGGAGAAGAACCCCGTCCTCCCGAGGAAGTCGCACACAGCCATGAGCGGTGCCTTCAGCTTCCCGTTCCCCAGGTCGGTCAACCCAAGTGGCCTGTGCGGCGGGATGCGGTGCGGTGCTGTATCTGCCATGCGCTCCCTCACTGCCCTAATTGCCCTAATTGCCCTAATCACCCTCACTGCCCTGCCCTCACTCCCCTCACGGCCCCCTCTCCCCTCAGCGCTCCCGCGCACGCGCAGAGGCGCCGCCGCCCCGCGCGCCTTTCCCCCGCTCCCCGCCCCGTGCGCTCCCGGCGCGCCCCGCGCGCGCTCGGCGCTGACGTCACCGCAGCCCGGCGCCCGCCGCCATTGGAGTCGGCGGCCGCCGCTGCCCCGCTCGCTGCGGCCCCAGGCCCGGCCCGCGGGCATGTGAGAGACCGGGCCGGCACCGGCAGCGCGACGGCCGAGCCGCGCCACCGCCGCCTGCAGCGCCGTCCCCTGAGGAGGCGCCTCGAGGAGGCGCCAGGCGGCCCCTTTCCCTCCCCCTCGGCCCCGGCCCCTTCCCCGCCCGGCCGCCGCCTGAGGGGAGAGGAGGCGCCGCCGCCGCCCCTCCGTCAGGCCCCGGAGCTCCGCGCCGCGCCGAGCGGCCCTGCCTCGTCCTCCGGCGCTCTCTGCTGAACCACGGCGGCCCTGTGCATGAATTATGTCTGCCACAAGCGTTGACCCTCAGGTGAGTGAGTGGCGAGGCGGCCCGTGGGCGGGGGGATTCCTGGGCCTGCAGCGGGCAGGCCCCGCGAGGCTTTTCTTCTCCCCCTTGGCTGCTTTAAACCTCCATCGTTCTCCTTAACTTCCCCTGTGGGCACAGCACGTTCCCGCCTCCTCCCCGGAGCCGGGGCCATTTCTCAGGAAGGCCGGTGCTGAGTGATACGTGGAACACGCTGCTCCAACCCCAGTCCAAACAAACCTTGAGATGCTGCTGGCCATTTTTATAAGTCTTCCCCGTCTTCAGAAGCTGTGGGGTTTGCAGTGCTGTGAAAATATAAGCGTTTTTCTAAAATTAACTTTTTTATTTCTCTTTTTTTTTTTCTCCCCGTAATCACGTGCTGTGGCTTCCCAGAGACCGAAAGGACAGGATAATAAAGGTGAGAAATCATGCTGTGATCTGATCGCTTATATTGTTATTTTAACAGTTCGGTTACACAAGTACCTGTAGGTGAGCAGAAATGTATCGCTGTTTCTCTGTATGGAAAACATCTGGTAATGAGGGAATGTGTGCTTTGTTTCTAAAATAACATCGACTGCCATTCATCCAAGCTTGCCTGCATCCTACTTAATGCTGCTGGATTTGCAGTGGGAAGAACTGTGTGTTGGTACTAAATAATTATCCTAGTTTAATAGGAAGCAGGTTGCTACGTAAAGGCTCAAGGATATCCCTGTTCAATATATGTATTTTTACCTACTTTTGCACACTCTTTGAATGCAGTTGTATTTCTGCTGTGCTATTGGATGAGATATTTACTTAAGCCCATAAACCTAATAATTTAGGGAACTTAAAAGGTGCATAACTTCTGATGAGATAATAGGCATTTTTATAACTCTTCTGCTTCATCTGAAATTAAACTCAGTAACAAGTCATCTAAAAAATACCTTCATTCTTACTGTGATTGCTAACAAGTACATAACTGTTAAGACTTAGATAGTAATAACATCCAACTTAGAAATGCTTTTTAATATATCTTACCTTTTAGTTGAAGAAAAACCTTCCCTGTGTTTGTAAACACTCTTGCCTCTACTCCCATTGACAAACTTTGCAGAAATATTCTGCTAAATTCCCAAACTTGTTTGCTAAACATTTTATTTGGTGTAGTATTATATTTTGTTCAGCTGTTCTATGAAATAGATAAATACAGCAACTATCACACTATGTATTTGACCTTGTTTTCTCAACTTTAAAGCAAACAGGAAATTATTTGAAGGCACCTAGTAGCCATTTTGGTTTGTATATCAGTCAGTAATGGCTTTCGAATGCTTATCAGACATTCTTTTATGCTGAAGTAGGACTTTATGGCAGATATCTTTATTTTACAGATGAGATCGTTGAAACTTAAGTTTTCCTGAAAATCTCAGGATACCAAAGTACTTAGCAGTCTTCATGTCATAATTAAATGTAACCTCACCTCATCTTATTTTAGCCAGCTTAAGCAGTGAATAACACACACTGGGAGAACTGTGAGTTTCTGTGTTCTAATTATGGGCCAGGACAATAGATGTTGTTTTCCAATCTTTTTTCACAAAATTGTTCTCAGTAATGATTTTTTGTTTGGAGTTAATTCACATGAGTTCTTTGCTCACTCTCAGCTGTAGAATTTTTAATTGCTAATTAATTAAGTTTACTCAAACTTTGTTTTATAAGTAGTAATATAAAGAGAAGCTATCTGGGGGTGGGAAATTTCATCCCTTGGTCTTTTTATGAGTCTTCTTGATTTGCAGAAGAGATAAGGCTTTTCCTAAAGTAGCAATAGGGTGAAATATCATTCCTGCACTGCTGCTGCTGGGATTATAATGTGCTGTAACCCTTTTTTTGTAGTACAAAATGGTTCGTTACATCAGAAGGACACAGTTCATGACAACGATTTTGAACCTTACCTTTCTGGGCAGTCAAATCAGGTTAGTGTATTTTTAACTTTTTTTTTTTTTTTCCTTAGGCATGCTGTTGACACTTCATTCATAGGATTGTGTGGAGGGAGCAAATGCCTTAAATAGAAATGGAAAAATAAATGACAGCATATTGTGTTACTTGGTGATAGAACCATCATTTGTGTTCTGAAAGCTGATATTACTCTGCATCTCCAGATGGCCACAAGTGAAAAGTTAATGCTCCAAGGAGCTGGAGCAGATTCCTCCTCCCCTTGCAGGTTATTGATGTGGCTGGACTATGACAGACTGATCTTACAGTTCTTTGATAGCCGAGTTGGTTGTGGGAGTCTGAAAATTCTGCATTTGGGCTCTCCTGATCTATAATATTTATATAATCATAGAAATTAATGTAGTTGAGATTTGGGTTGGATGTTGTCTAGGTATTTTGTAGAGTTGTCCCTTTTTTTACACTTCAGCAAATGTCGTTGTTCTTTCATGTACACTGATACATTTTAAGAACTAACGATGTGTTACTTAAGAGTAAGGAATTGTAATGTAAACTCTCATTATAATGTACATTAAATCAGCATCCATACCTAAAATACCATTTTAATTGACAGTATTCTCTGAAGTAATTTTTGACTTCTCATTCAAATCTTTAAGGGAACAAAATGTTTAGAAACTGGACGAGCAAAATGTTTTCATTCACAAGTATGAAACACTTTTTCAGAGGGAAACACTTACCAGAGGTCTATGATAGGAAAGCTAGGTGTTACATTTTAAAAGGGGAATTTATAATTCAGCCTAAAGCTGTCAGATGCCAGTGTTAATATTGATGACATCGCTGAGCTTGCTTGCAGCATTGACATGTTCCCCAGACCTAAAATAATTTAATGGCAGTCATTCCTTCTTTTGGAGTTAAAGTGCTGTGGAAGGTAGAAAGGAAAAAGGAAGTAAAATCTTAATTTTTAATACAAAATTAATTATAAAAAAATTGAGGCATTCACATCACTCTTGATTTCTTTAAATTGTGCTTTGTCACATTTGTATGAAATTTTTAATTAATTAAAACTAAACTGTGAAACATACTGAATATTCACATAATAAAAATAGACCCATCTATTATAGCTTCATTTCAGGAAATTCGTGTTTGCTGTCAACAAGCCTCAGTTATTAGGATTAAATAGAAAAATTGCTACGGCTGTTCGAATTTCCATAATTATAATAAAAGTTTTCTTTATGGAAGTGTAGTTCCATTGACAAGTTTATTTATGCTGCAGTGAAAAATTGGCATGGCACAAGAAACAATTGTGTAGGTCCTCTTACAATTTTAAGTGGAAAGTGACAGTAGCATTAATTAGGACTGTGAGATTTTTGTACTGAAGACAACCATGTTGCTGAACAAAGCCTTATTATCCAGTTATCCAGGCAGATTTATTCAGCCCTTGAAAATTACTGTAAAGTACAGATGACTTAAAAAAAAAATTTGAAATCAACTGGGTATTTAAAAAAAAATGAGGAAATTAAAGCCCCAGCTTACACAATAATATATTTGACATCAAAAATCAAACGTGGGTTAGTAATATTGTGGTAAAAGTATTTTTAAGAGCAGAGGGAACTGAGTCAAGTAGACTCTCCATATACAGATTTACACTCAGCAAGTAAAGCATCCTTCTGGAAAGTCATTCAGAACCAAGAGCTTATTCCTATGGAGCAGGGGATCACTAGCAAGTAGCATATTTTGGGGAAAAGGAGATTCTTTGATAATTAACAGAATGGTTAAGTTGGTTTTGTTTGGGGGTTTTTAATAAGAAAGATATGGAAGAGTGCAGAAAGGTCAA
The DNA here is from genome assembly GCF_001522545.3 of Parus major. Lineage (NCBI taxonomy): Eukaryota > Metazoa > Chordata > Aves > Passeriformes > Paridae > Parus > Parus major. The sequence goes on from NC_031788.1 coordinate 8,884,185, forward strand.
GGATAAGTTTATTGAAATAAATGTTCTGCTGTTGTAGGGAAGAACTTCTGTCAGGGGTTCTTTTACACACTCTGGCATAAAGCCAGTCAAAATAGATTGAATGTTTGGTAAGGATGGCTGCTGAAACTTTCCTTTAATCTTGTTAGAATCCTTGTGGAGACTTTACAGGCTGTGTGAAGAGATGACAGCTGCAGGAATTGTCTAAAATCTTTTAGCCTAAATATTTCTGAGACAAAACACTTGCTTTTCTCTAGGCTTACTCTTTTTGGTCTTCAATTCTAAAGTTGTAGAATATATGAGCATAAGTATCTGAGAGAACTACTTATATCTCCTCCCTTTTATCTATGTTGGATTTATTTATTTTTTTTTAATTAACACTTTACAATATAACACTCAGCAGTGTCAAAGTCTTTCAGAAAAATGTTTTTTTATGCTAAATATTGATTACTTTTTTTGAGCTTGGGAGGCTCAGAAAACTGTATTTTAGAGGATCATGTCATAGGAAGGTGATTTTGGTACCTCTTGTTAGTGATAGGATTTGTGTGTAAATAAGAGCAGCTTGAACAGTGGCAGAGATAATTTCTTTTGAATCAATAACATTGGATTTAGTCTGTTTCAATCTCTGAAGTGTTTGCAGTATTGTATGGAAGTCTTGGAGGCATATTGTGGTATCACTCTGTGTATGAAACATAAGGTTATTGAATTACTGTGGCATTGGGGTGTCATGGAAAAGACATCATTGAAAAATGAGCAGTAAAAATGATTCTGTATCAGTTAGATATTAGGCTTGTCTTCAGCAAGGATTAGAAAACTGAGAGATAATCAGATTTTTTGGAAAAATTGCTGAAGTTCTGGTGCAGTTTTCCTAATTCTGCAGATATATTTTTCTTTTCAAGTTTTAGATCTAGCAGTCTGAAAGAAGAGTTCCTCTTCTTAAAATAGTCTTTATGAGTAAGGAAAGGCGAGCTACTGTTTGACTCATTAACAGGAGATGTTGACCTTCCCACCCCCTCTGTGGTAATTACGGTTGGAGTGTCACTTTGGAAGATCTCCAATATATCTGCTTCAAGTTGATTTGAAGAGGAATAAAACCCACTTTAGAACATCCTGGCTTTGTTCTTTTGTGTTGTTGAATATAAGAATCTTATGGAATGCTTCAAACTCAGGTGCCAGCAATGTGTTAGTGAGAGGAAAAGCTTCTCAGCTTGGTCTAAGAAACAGTTGAAGGGGAGGGAGGAAATTTCAGAGGGGGTCTGCTGGTTTATAAATGCTTGGTCTCTTATTTCATGGGTGGGAGAGATGTCCTCTTTGGAAGGCCAGTCAGGAACACTCCTGCACAGTTGTAACTTTACTACTGAGGGAGGAAAAGACTCATGCAAAAGGCTGGAAAGGGTTTTTCTCCCAGAGTTTGGATGGTTTGTGTCATGTGCCATCTTGGCAGGATTTGTCTCTGGCAGAGCAGGCCATGTAGTGTCAGTTTGTATCTCTTACCTGTGGCAAACTTGGCATGTGTGTCAGAAGCAGCCTGTGTATGTTCTGCTGCTTGAGGTGTGGGGTTTTTGTTGGAGACCCTCAAAACAACTCCATTATGAGGATTCTAATAGTATATGTTTTATTGTATTAAGGTAATTTTAGTCTAAAGCTTCTTCCATGTAGCAATCTATAAATGCTAAACATCCTGTGAGCGAAATATTCTGTGAGCTCCAAAATATAGTTAGGTATGTTCCTTGCAATAATTTGGGGTGTTGGCTACTAAATAACCTTAGTAGTGTAAGTAAGATTACATGGTTTCAAAATCTCAAGTACTAACCTCAGTGTGAGCCCTTAGTCCTCGGGTATTATAAATGCTCAGATACTTCATTTTAGCCCTGAATCCTTCTTGGAGTGTGAGCTAAGATCTGTCATTAGAAATTACATTACTTTGTTTCTGGTGTTCTTTTCTGTTTGGTCTTGTGGCTATTTATAAATGAAGGGTTTATTTATCTGGTGACTGTTTTTTCTCTTTAACAGAACAGTAGCTATCCATCAATGACTGATCCTTATCTGTCCAGTTATTATCCACCATCTATTGGGTTCCCCTATTCTCTCAGTGAAGCACCATGGTCTACAGGAGGAGATCCTCCTATCCCTTATCTCACCACCTATGGACAGCTCAGTAATGGGGATCATCATTTTATGCACGATGCCGTTTTTGGACAGCCTGGGGGTCTGGGAAATAATATCTATCAACACCGGTTTAACTTTTTCCCTGAAAATCCTGCCTTCTCAGCTTGGGGAACAAGCGGATCCCAAGGACAGCAGACACAAAGCTCAGCATATGGGAGCAGTTACAGCTACCCACCCAGTTCCCTGGGGGGTACCATTGTGGATGGACAAACAGGATTTCATAATGACACATTAAATAAAGCTCCTGGAATGAACAGTATTGAACAGGGAATGGTTGGACTTAAGATTGGTGGAGATGTTACAACTTCTGCAGTGAAAACAGTAGGTTCTGTTGTTAACAGTGCCGGGATGACAGGTGCCCTCTCTGGGAATGGTGGATCTAATGTAAACTTGCCAGTATCTAAACCAACCTCTTGGGCTGCTATTGCCAGCAAGCCTGCAAAACCACAGCCTAAAATGAAAACAAAATCTGGACCTGTAATTGGAGGAGCGTTGCCTCCTCCCCCTATAAAGCATAATATGGACATAGGTACTTGGGACAATAAGGGTCCTGTGGCGAAAGTTCCTGCCCCCCAACAGATACCTTCTCCTCAGTCTGTTCCACAGCCGCAGCAACCAATTGTTCAGCCTGTTCCAGCTCAGCCTCCTCCATTGACTCAGCCACAGTATCAGACCCCTCAGCAGCCACCCCAAAACCGCTGGGTAGCTCCTCGCAACAGAAATGCAGCTTTTGGCCAAAGTGGAGGAACTGGGAACGACACCAACTCAGCTGGCAGCACCCAGCCCAACCCAGTTCCGAGCGGTGAGTCCCATCCTGTCCTTGAAAAACTGAAAGCTGCTCACAGCTATAACCCTAAAGATTTCGAATGGAACCTTAAAAATGGACGCGTGTTCATAATAAAGAGTTATTCCGAGGATGATATTCATCGTTCCATTAAATATTCTATTTGGTGTAGTACGGAACACGGCAACAAACGCCTGGACAGCGCTTTTCGCTCCATGAACAGCAAGGGCCCGGTGTATTTGCTGTTCAGTGTCAACGGCAGTGGACACTTCTGTGGAGTAGCAGAGATGAAATCACCTGTGGACTATGGCACCAGTGCAGGTGTCTGGTCTCAGGACAAGTGGAAGGGGAAATTTGATGTCAAGTGGATCTTTGTGAAGGATGTGCCCAACAACCAACTGAGACACATCAGGCTGGAGAACAATGACAACAAACCCGTTACAAACTCCCGTGATACACAGGAGGTGCCCTTAGAAAAAGCAAAACAAGTGCTTAAAATTATTGCTACTTACAAGCACACGACCTCCATCTTTGATGACTTTTCTCATTATGAAAAGCGCCAGGAAGAGGAGGAGGTGGTGCGGAAGGTAAACTTATTAAAAAATTTATTTTATACACAGATATGGGGAAAATGAAATGTGAAGGCTGCTATGGTGGAAAAAATGTAAGTAGGAATTCAAAATGTTTTTAATACATCTCAGCTTGATGGTTTCTTCTGTGTTTAGCAACACAAATCTGATGCATATTTCTCTGTGAAAGTTTCACAAGTCAATGAGTTTCAAAGCAGAAAGCTAAGCAGTAATACGGGTAAAGGACTTTATGTCCAGTTTATTGGAGTTTGATTTATTTTTTTATCTTAAAATGGTTAATAGAAAATAGTTTGTTTCAGAATTGGGTTTACCAGTGATTGTCACTTAAGTTTTTTGCCTTAAATATGAGGTGTTTTAACACTGACTGGAACTGGGCTATCAAAATTGATACCTGTATTGGTATTTGAAATTTGTACATCACCTTTAAGAATAAGAAACCTGATTTTGTTTATTCAGTTGATCTCTCTGGAAAAGAAATAGTTGCATAATATTGCTGGAATAGTGCTAGAAAGAGTGCATTTATGCTGCTGAAGTCACATGTATTATTTGGCTAAATAAAGGTTTTCAGTTCCCAGGTTTAATCTGTCTACTAATTCTTGAAGTTTTGAGTGAAGATGCAGTGAGAGAAGTCTGGGAGAGTGTTATAAAACTTCCCATACACTTTCATGGCTCTAAGTCTAACACAAGGGATCTCTGTCCCTCTCCATCCCACAGCCTCAGTTTCAAGAATGCCTTTCTCTAATTAGGCTGTCTAGAAGTAATGGCCTGGCAAAATAATAGGCATCAGGATCTGTAGTTGCTACTGAAGCAACACCTAAATTTGCTTGGTGTTGATAGTGTTTCCTAGACCTTTTTTGTATACCATTGCAAATACAGCATTTGTTTGACTGGTTGGTTTAGTTTAGGGTAGCTCACACTTTGTTTTAAGGTGTTTTTAAAGCAAAGACTTAATGTGTGTTCCTGCAGCTTAAATTTTAAAATTGCCATTTTAAAGTTTTTCTTGCCATTTAAAAGTATAGATAAGATTGCTTTAAGCTGTCTTCACAGATTGTGCCCTTAAATTATGTGAGAAAAGGAGTTCAGTGTCTTTAAAACTTTGAGGCTGAACTTTTCTTGGCCATGACAGATCTGCATAGCTGACCTCAGCACAGCAGGGAAGGACAGCTTAAAATTGCAAGTTTTTCTTGTGTACTCCCTGTGGGGTTCCACAAGGTAAAACCTACAGGGCTTTACTTGAACACTTTATTCCTTCAGTGGATAATTAGCAATTCAATATTTAATGCTGCCTGTGTCTTGGAGAGGTGTTCCCTTATGTAGGAGACAATCTTGACAAAGTGAGGCAGCCTGGGTTCCAGTGTTTGTGGTGTAGTGGGGTGTGATTGCTTTGGGTTTTTAATTCTGTCTCCCTGTGCTCTGCTGCCAAGGCTGGAGGGGAGAACTGTGGGTGTTTAAGAAGTGAGAGCACAGGGAAAGTGATAACAGATCTACACTTACACAGATAACTCCCTGGCCTGAGCAAGATCCCAGTGGTGGTGCAAACACCAGAGTTCCTGTGCTTTGTAGGATCTCAGAGGGCTGGTGTTTGGCTATTGAGCTGATCTCATCTTGGATTGATTTAATAAACACAACTAATTCCCACTATCTGCTCAAAAATATTCTTACCCAGCTCACTGCTTTATTTGTAACAGGATCAGTTTTTCAAAATAATGCATTTTCCTTCCTTGTTTAGAACAGAGGCTCTGGCTTGTATTATAGATTCACAGAATATACTATGAAGTCTAATTTAGTATTTCTTAGATTCCACTGAATAGCTTAGAAAATGGGACACCAAACTACTCCAAGGAGGGTAATAGTGCTAGAGAGCTGAAGCAGAGCAGCAATGAAGGAATGAAAAATAAGATGCTGCTTGTCAGGTTACACTCTATAAAACTTGTCTGGAAGTCACTATTTTTCCCTTTTGTTGACAAAATGAATTTTAGAAGTCAAGCTGAATTCTAGAAGAGTTTGTTCTTTAACAGGATATACACGCACCTTGAATTCTTATTGTTAAGAAGTTTGTGCTTTTGAAGTTCAAACCTTCCTGTTAAAAAAGTTATTCTTCCTGTGACAGTAATTTTTGAATAATCTTATTGTCAGTTAAAGTATCTTATGACCTAATTGGCTTTTTCAGATAGTTGTTTGTATAGGTGCCATCTCAACTGGTTTTCAGATTGCTGGGTTGAACTCATTATACTCCTGTTTAGCTGTAAAATAGTTGAAATTCTGTGCTTCCATTTCATTGCTTTTGTGATTACAAAGGGACACAATTCTTGAAAAGCTGTACATGGAGAGCTTAAATGATACAATTTAACTTATACACAAATATTTAGTAGAGAATAATAACTTAATCTGTGCAGGGCAAGCCACTGGCATTTCAGCTCTTTAGATGTTTAGATCTTTAGTTTGTTGCTAACCAACCAGCTTTTCCATGGCTGCTGTGTGCAGAGCCAGCTCCAGCTGCTGAGTTTAACTGATGTAGGAGCCCTCAGTGCCAGTGCCAAATTATCCAGTGGGGCTTTGGCAGGTAATGCTGGATGAAATACTTTCAAGTGCTAAAGATTCATCACTTTGCAGCATTGCTGAAAGAAGGTAACCCTCCAGAACTGAGAGAGGATTTGGTCATGCTGGAATGTAAGTCCAGCTTTTGATTTGGCACACTGAAATACATAAACCCAGTCTGGTGACCCAGAACCTGGGAGGGGAGTAATGGAAGGGTATTGGGGTCTGGAATAAAATAGCAAAACAGTGAGTGGCATGAATTTTCACCTGACCCTCACAGCCTTTTTCAGTCAGTTCCAGAGCTGCTACAGTGCCCACAAAGAGCTACTTCTGTCATCTAAGCTCATGGTCTGAAAACTGTAAAAAAAGTTGTGATATTGAAGAGAGCTTCTCTTAAAGAAAAAAATAGAGTATGATGTGGTATTGGTTATTAATGTTCCCTAAAAGCATGCCATGAGAGCCTTAACAAAGTTGTCTTCCAAAGTTTAAAAGCTTGTAAAGACAAACTTGTTGCAGATTTTGGTACTTCACAGGTGACAGATGAGCTGTCAGCAGCTCATGCTCCCAGATCTGCACCACAGCAGATGGTCCCAGTTCCTCTACTGGGCTGCTGAGCTGTCACCTCTGGTCCGGGCAAGACACTGAGCTCTACACCTTGGTGTTGTGTTGGCAGAGCTGCACAGTGTCAGAAAGCTCCTGAGTCACCAAGATTACCAGTTCTGCTTTAGGTGATTAAATACTGAAAAGTGTTGGCTGGTGCGTATTGGCACCTGGAAATACTCATTTTCTCCTAGCACTGTGCGATTCCTTTCAGTGATGAGCTTTCTGTGAACACAATCACAGAATTTAAAAGGATGGAATATTATCCTTCCTCCAAAGCTCTAGTTAAAAAGTGTATGTTAAGATTAATACTGTGTTCCTGAGATAAAGAAAACATTTCTATTTTTGTGTCTGAAGATGAATGCTTTGATCCCACTGACTTTAACCAAGTTTAGTAGGAAAGCTGAAGCTACTTTAGCCTGAGGTGAAGAGAAAAGAAGTTTGACAGGGATGAATGTCTCCAAGATGGAAATTTCTGCAAGTTTTGTGGAAACCTATTTTCCCTGTGTCTGAAGACCATGCAGATTAGTGTCCTGAAGGAGAAGTGTGAGCTGGAGCTCTCCTGTGAGATATCAAGAGTATTCCACTGGAGAAGAGAAGCTGAAGGTTCCGGATCTTCAGAACCAAAATGAGCACAGCTTTGTTAGCTGCTTACAAAACTGTTTGTTCTCGCTTGCAGTAGTGCTAAGTAGCAGTAAGGAAGAGAATTTGAAAGTTAGAGCTGCTAAAAATCAGCCATGCTCCAGATCACGAAGAATTGTTGCATCACTTTATGTGGTTTCAGACATTTGTAAAGAGGAAGACTCAGATTAGCCCCCAAGAGAGAAAGCAAAAAGCAAGGTAGGAGGAACTGCTTGGGAACTTGCTCAGTAAAGAGCACTTTTTACTGAACTACAGAGTCTGAGCTGAGTTTCTGAATGCCATAAGCCCTTCAGGTAGAGGTCTCAGGTGTTAGCCTGCCTCTTTCTATGTGGGACTAGTCCATGAGAATGGGAAGTTTCCATTGCTAAAGAAAGTGTAATTAGGGAGGTCAGTTAGTGACTACACAGAAAACTAAAAATAAGTTTACATGAGGTGGCAATGGGAAAGAATCGGGCTCATGAACATGGTAGGGCCATAAAGGGGATGTGCCTTGGAAATAGGATGAAACAATTACCTTTTTTTGGAAACCTGAAAATGAAGTTTATATTATTTGGTTCTAGATATGTTGTAACCACCTTTTTGAAATGTCAGGCAGACATAAACTCTTTCTATTAAGAACAACATGTAATGTTCTGACACTGCCATTAAGAAGTGGCTTTTGCTGATAATTCATCATAGTTGAGAGTTAAAAGACAGGAGGAATATAGATTTTTATAATAAATTCTACCACTTTACACAGCCTCTTTTGTTGATTTGGTATAACAACTTTACTATCTCTTACTTCTGTCTTAAATTACAGATTAATAATTCATTCTGGACTTTGTTTACTTAATTTTATTATGAAAATTGAAATACTAATATTCTGCCTGGAGGCAGAAATCAATATATTCAGTTTTTAAAAATCTCTGTTGTTTTTTATGCTGTGACCAGCTGAAGCTGTAAATGCAGACTATTACATTTACAATGATTGGTATATTTCCAAGTAAGCTTTACATCACAACAGAAACAATTCTGAGGTGAACTTTATACAGAATGAGTCCACAAAACAAAGTCTGAAGGTGTCAGTTCAGGAGTTGCCTGTTGGTGTTGCTTAGGCTAGTTCACAATTTCCTTTGGACTAGGGTTTGGTGCCATATTGATGCATTTAAGTACAGAGTCGAGTCTTTCTATGCCACTTCTGCACTCTAAGCAGCAAAAACGGGAAGGCTGAGCCCTTTCTGTGGGGGTGCCTTAGGTGGAGGATGCTCAGGACTAAGACCCAGCAGCCTGGTTCTGTCCTGCTGTCATTGCACCTTCTGCACTTGGGCTCCTGAAACCTTGAGTGGAGAAATGCCCTGTTGTGCTGGGCACTGCTCAGTGTCTGTGGGAGCCCTGTGCTGCTGGCAGAGCACAGGGTCACTGACGGGGGCTCACTGCAGGCAGCCCCCAGCTGTATCCCTTGGGTCACCTTTATCTGCCTTCCGTATTTGTGACTAGCAGAAACTTCAGAAAAAGGTTCTAAGACCCTCCCAGCTGCTGTGCTGAGCACTTTGGGACACCCTTGGGTCATCCAGCCCAGCTGTGCTGGCTTTTATCAGACAATGTAGAAGCACAAAACTTTTCTTCTACCTAATGTTGTTTTTATCTCTTACCTCCAAGTATTTCCCAGTGCTTCCCAGAGTAGTTGAACCACGAGGAAGAACTAGGGACAGAATTTCTCGACAGCTCAAATCCCTGCTTTTACTGAATGTGACTAAACTCCAAAGTCATTCGAGTGCTTCAAAATTAGACCAGTTCTGTGGAGTTCACTAATCTGCCATCTGCTTTCTGCTCGTGTATTGGTTGTGCTACTACTGCAGTAGCTAAAATAATCCAGAAAGCAGAATATTGCAGATCCTGTTTCTCCTTAGGAGTGTTGATATTTTGTACCTTTCTCTCTCTGTGACTTTGGTTTGAAGTGACTGCAGGGATTCATCCAGATGTTCCACTTGAGGCTGCACTTAAAAACATTTAAGTCACTAAGTCCTTGGGTTTGTTGGGTATGAACAATATATTTATAAAATGTTGCAGCATTGTTTTAAGTGTATAAGTCTGGGATCACATTAGTGCTGTTAAACTACTAAAAACTCTTTGCTTGTTCCTTTGACTAAAATCTTAACTTTTTTCTCTTTGCAGGAACGTCAGAATCGAAACAAACAATAAGAATAAACATATACAGTTTGATATATATACTAGAACTGATATTAAATTCGACTATGAGAAACAAAATTAAGTATAACTGGTGCTGTATCCTGGCATCAGGACAAACTAAAGCTTTCAGCTCCAATATATCTTCTCGTGCAGGGGAAATTAAGTTGTTGCATCTTTAAGTACATTGTAGTTTATTTTTGCCCAAGTGGATCTGCATTAATTTGTATCTTTTTTCTATGTAAAATTCTGTAGAAATCATTAATAAAGGTGTGTCTGTTTTTATTTTTTTAAGTTGGTAAACAGTTATATTAACCTAATGTGGACCTATACATGAGCATACTAAAGTGTCAGTGCTTCCCAAAGACTTTATTTTGGCACGAATTATGTTCCTAGCCAGATATAGAGATTATGGAGAATACATGACAAATCTTCCTTTATCCTTCTCCCAATCCCTTTTTCTTCATGGCAGAAGTAAGGAACCATGCATTGATTTTTTTATTTTTTTTTTTTGTCATTTGAAAAAATAAAACCTCCTAAGATACTGCACTTCAGAATTTAAAATTAAAAAACCCCTAAATTTCTGATCACTTTGTGCAGATGCTCTGCCTCTTTATTTATCTGTACAATTACTCTTTTAAAACTGCTGATGCGCCATGTTGGTTTTTTCTGTCTAGTAGAAAATCAAATTGTCAGTGGAATTGTTTCTCTGGAAAATATTTCCCTTTCACATTCTGTTAACCAGTGCTTCAGTGTGCATCTGTTATTCCATATCCTGCCGAGGGTGAGCGAGACGCTTTCTCTCAGCCATAATTCTGCTTTACGGTTTTTGTAGCTTAATTAAATAATAATGTGATGCTATCGACATTGCAGGGGTTTTAAACAATGTGTTTAAACCTTTCAGCTTTCAGGTGTTATTAGTTAATTGCAGATCATTTTTAATCCTTCCCTTCATTACTCTCTCCCAACCCCCCCAAATCCTAATGCCATTTAAAGTTTTTATACCGATAATGCTGAGCTTTAACGTAGGAACTAATAGTACGGATAATATGATGGATTATGCCTCAGATGTTTAAAATTGACAGTGTGTATGTCTAATTTTTTTTTTCTGTTGGATGAGTAAAAAAACCTGTTTTAAGAAATTGAATTTGCTGTCATGTTTTTGTGGAGTGAGGGGACCGTCGGAGAACCTGTCACCAACTGGAGTTCCAGTTAAGCATGGAAATGGTGCTCATGTCCGCTGCTCTAGCACACTGAATCTGCACGTGTTTATTGTAGAGGATCTTTTACTATATTAGAAAGCAAGTATCTTCTGAATACTATTTACTCCAAAAGGACCTCCAATTTAAATAAAGTTTAATCTGTATCATTTAGACTTGTATTTAGAACGTATAACTCTGTCTCTGGACTGTTACTGCCTGTAAGGAGTAATGGACAGCATCAGATTAACTTTTTCCTCTAGGAGAATACAAGCCTTAATAAACAATACATATTTAGCAAGCTTGATGTCATTTTCATTTTTTCCCTACATTCACCTGTCTTCCTTTGTTCCAATCACCCTTTATGCTGACTCCTCAATTGAATCTAACTTGAGAAGGGGTTTGATGGAGTAACTCAGATGTTTGCTCTCAACACACCTGAATGGTTTCACAGACTCTGCAGAGGATATTTAAGCTGCTTTGACTATTCCCATTCCTCAGAGGACCTGGATCCACGTGCAGTGGCTGTCACTCGTGTTTCTTTCTCCTTGTATGGTGGAGAAGCTGAGGAGAGGACTGGCAGCTGTGCCATGTCCCTGAGGAGGGAGCAGCACAGCCTTGGGTCAGCAGAGTAAGAAAAGAACTTCCCAAATCCAGTAACGCTCTGACCAGTTCCTTTCCCAGCACTTGGCTGTGTTTCCCAGCTCGAACTGTAGTAATTTGCTTTGATATCTTTTTTTAACTGACTTACTGAAGCAATTCTGCATTTTATAAACATGTTGCCATCCAATAAAAGCACCTGCTGTTAGTTTCAGTTGTTACATCAGAACACTTCCACTGGTAATTCTAAGCCAAAGAGAACTGCTGCATATAGACCCTCAAGAAAAGTTAGTTACACAACTTCAGTACTTTTTTTTTTTTCAGATCTAAATGCTCTTTGCTATAATATACCTATAGATTCCAGGTAAATGTTTCCTAGAAGAAAAAATTTAAATAATTGTGAGCCTTCAGCTGGAACTAGTTTGACTGTATTAAAGTGATGCTGTGTTTCAGCAGTCTGGCTTTATGGGCAACAGTAAGAAGAGATTTGTTAGTGACACTGCAGTGTTGTACAGCCCTATCAGAGAGGTGAGAGAAGATTTAACAGTGGGTAAAATAATTCATCACAAGCACATTGGGTGCTCCCATAACTGCAGTGCTGGCTGCTGCTCCTGATTTTTCAATCCTCTGCCACTGCAATTCCAAGGGATGAGTCACTTTTTGTGTTTCACAGAGTTCACATTTCACTGTGAGGGGGAAGAAACATTCTTCCAGTGTCTCTTGAAGAATAATTTCATGTCACAAGTCTTGCTTATTCTTTATTTAGTCCAAGTAATAGTTCTAAAGGAATGTTCCTGTGTGCTTTTGGAATCAGTGCTTAAACTCACTCCTTAAATGAGGTGCTTTGCTTGATGTTTCTGGAGTTTGGATGTTACAGTAATGCTGCTGCCTTTCACTTTTAAGCCAAATGGAGCTGGTAACACCAAATGCTGATTAGAAATTAAATTATTTCTCTGGTTCAATTGCTGGTTGGTGGTGGCAGCACATTGCACTGCTCTGAAGCTGTAATATGCATCATGAGAGGTAAAAACTTATTTGTTTGCAGGTAGTATGCCAAAATTAATAGTACTGAATAATCAAATCTTTATGGAGATTATATTTGTCGCTGGGAGTGACTTGAGCTTGTAGAGAAAACAATGAAGTTAAACCTGCACTGAGATGTGAGGGCAGAAACAGGCAGACAGAAATTCAAGATTACTTCTCTTCCATAGCACATCATGTTCATAAGGCCAGACTGATCTTTTACTTCTCTTTTTTGGGAAATGGAAATAGAGGATGTAAAATTTAAAATTCTACTTTTTTTTCTTTCCCCCCCCACCCTTAACACTGCTGTTGATATTCAAAGATGTGTGTCTTCAGAAAATGCTTGATATTTCTTTGGAGAACTTAAAGATATTTATGAATTTACTTAAAGGGTATTAGTGAGATCTCAGTGGAAAGGAGAGCAGTATGTATTTCTAAGCATTAAACTGACCACAGTGCACTACAGAGCATGAATAAGTGATTTGCTTTTCCTCTTTAACAATGAGGGATTTTACTTGGCCAAAGATGGAAATTCCAATAAATGTGGCCATAAAAAAGAACTTGCATGCAGAGATAGTGCAAAACTATCAAAAGAAAACTAACTGATGTAATGTTACTGCCCTTTTCCAATTTCTGCACTTACTGAGAAAAGAATCTGAGAGGAGTAAGGGAGATTTAGTTAAAATAGCAGATAAATGCAAAACAAAGCACAAACATCTGAAGGAGGGAAGTGTGTTTTGATGTAATGCTCCTTTTCCTGGTCTCTCAGCTACTTTGAATTCTTTATGTTGAACAATCTGTTTCCCTTGGAAAAAGCTCTGGCTCTTGCTGACAACAGTGCTCAGCATCTGCTCATTTCAGGAGAAAGCTGTTCACTATTTTTGGGAAAGTGCAGGTTTTTAATTGGGGTTTGTGATCCTGCCCAAGAACAGAGCAAGTGTAGTTGTGGCTGTGATCACTGCCTTGGCTGTAGCCTGCCTTGTCCACAGCTCCTTTGAGAAGGAACAGCTCTTGTTCAGCCTATTTTTAGAATTAGGAGTTGAGTCAGAATGTTGAAATGACTGAATTGGGGTGTGACTTGGCAGAGGGGGATTTTGGATTTCACAAGAAACATGGTTCAGCCCGATGGACTGTTCCATAGCTGACATCATTCCCACAGTGCAACCTCCCAGGTCACATCTCTTGGTGCTTTGACCTAATGTGAGGGTGAAGGGAAATGTCCTGGGTATGAACATTATCTATTTTGCAGCTTTCCTGTCTTCAGAAAGCTTATGTTGATTAAAAAAAGCTTTCAAATTGCCTATTGCAGAAGCAGCACTGCATTGCACCTGCAGGTGGTGGCAGTCAGGGATGTTTCTCATTTCCCTGTCAGAGCATGAGCAGGGCAGGGCTTTAGCAATTCCAAGAACAGCTTTTGTTCCCTGGTACAATACGGAATTAATTTCCCTGTTTTATGGAGGATCATCATTTCAGGGCACCTTTGTAATCCCTTGGGAAATGCTACACACAAGAGTGCTGACTTGACTTGTGTCTCCTCATTTTGCTTCCTGTAGCATCCCTGATCTCCCTTTTGTTCACCTTCTGAGGTGAGTTTCTGCCAGCACGAGTAAGACCTTGGAGATGTGCCTTCTTCAGCATGCAGGACTTCATGGAACTGGCACCAACACTGTCTTTTACTGAATATCCTTCAATTTGGAGAGCGTAGGAGGTTTTATGCCATCTGTCTGTTTATAAGTTATTCAAGAAATTATTTTTACCTGGGATGTTACCATGACAACAGACAGACAGTAAAGTCTTCACCAAATGCATTTCTAATGTCCAACTGCTGCTAAATCAGTAGGATCTGGTGTTTTGCTGTGCTTTCAATAATGAAGACAGTGGGAAAGAGGTGTAAATACTTGTTTTACCAAATATACGTTCTCCAGGTATTTTTAGATTATTAATGCAGTGCCTTGGGCAGTAATACATATTGCAAGCAACTTCCTTAAATATTTTTTTCCCTCTCACCATCTGGGTGTGAGAATAGGAAGAAAATAATTTTTGTCAGTAAAGGATACATTGATTTATACAGATATTATTAGGGAGCTTTTTTCATTATTTATATCTACTTTGATTTCTGTGCTTTGCTCTGTGGGTCTGCAAATTGTAACTTGAGCAATTTGATTATTGATAACATTTCAGTCTTTAGGATAGCTCAGCATCTCCCTGGAAGTTGCATTCTGCAAACCCTCCTGAGTTAGAAACCACTGATGTAGTAGGAACTGTTCCTGCTGCTGTCTTGTGACAACACATTTCAGTTGAAAGGACTTGATGGCAGAGAAATGGAATGTTCAGGTTCTTGCAGCTGAAGGCACTTTGCTGAAATAGTATTTAGTAATTCTGATAAAACTTTGGGGAGCTGGGAGTCATTAGGCTCAGAAGTAGCAAACCAGATCATTGTCTACACCTAGAGGGAGAGTCACTTTTTCACTCAAGACTGCACATGCCCTGCTGTGGGCCCAGATTTATGAAGTTTGGAATTAAATTTGCTGGTAGAGAATGGCTTCTTCTTCACCCCCTTTGTGGATAATCAACCCATTCAGGAAATAATGGATTTTGGAAGGTCTGGGGATTTATGGAGACTCTGGCTTTCTGAGTCTGTTGGTGTGTATGAAAATCCTTCCTAATAAAAATCTGTTTCAAACAAATTTGTAAAATATCAACACTATACATTTATGTGAGCACAAATACTCTGATTTGTTGGGGGAAGAACTCAGAGGTCTGAAAAAAAAACCCCAAAACTGTCAGCAGAGGCTTTTGGCCACTTGTAAAAAATCTGATTATCCAGAGCCCTTGAGAACACTTTGGTGAAAAGACAAGGTGCTTTGATGTTTTGGCCTATATTTCATAAATACATCGGTGACATTTGTTACCTGGCATGAAAATTCATATTTATTAAGTACAACTATCTGTAAAGTTTCTAGAGCTCTGTTCCCATCTTCAACTCACGCTCAGCTCTCTGAAAGGTGCTCTGAGATACACAAAAGCTGAGATCCTTCCCAGCTCTGCTGCTCAGGATTGGGGTAGGACTGATCACAAAACTGTGCCATTGCAGAGGATTGTTGAACCATTTGTTTAAAGAGTGCAGGTTTAATCCTTAAAGGAGCTATTTTGTCCTTTCCCACAGGTGCTCTAAGGTAGAGCAGGGACCAGAGGTAGCAGCCAAAAAGGCTGAGCAGGGAGGCCCTGGAGGTGTCAGGAAGGAGCAGTTACTGGGAAGGACTCCATTTCTGGGACAGAATAGATTCTGAGGTATCAAAGCAGGTTTTATTTCTTAAGCCACTGGCAAATTGTTGAGATTTTTCTTATATTTTATCCTTTTTAGTCTTCACTCTGTATCACTTTGAGATCTCCCTTTGAATCAAAATACTCAGTTGTGGCGTGCTGGAATTGAACAGTTGGCAGAAGTTGGATTGTCAGACACTTAATCACACCAAATTCAGGGCTGTTCTGCCCTGCTTTTTATATGTAGTACCTGCTGAACTGAGCTAATTATTTCACAGTGTTCAGGGATTTGTGCTTTTTTTCACTATTGCTAGATCAGCCACCAGAAATTTGGAACAAAAGAACCAATTATGGAGGTGTAGCTGTGTGTTGTATCACTGCTGTGCAGCTTTTCAGAAATGAAAGCAAGGGGCACTGCTTTGTGTCCTCCAGTTTTATATATTTGACCTCAGGAAAAGAGAAATTACAACTAAAACACTGTAACTGCAGTAATTCCTTGTTTGCTCGGACAAGGAACAAGAATTCCTAGTTTTAACCTGTTTGTCTCTTAAAGAACAATCTTTCAGTGTGCCTTGGCTGAGTGCTTGATTTGCAGAACTTGACAGCTCGTTCATCCACTCCCAAGCAGCAGCAAGGTTAGAAGCATGGTGGGGTTTTTTTTTTTGGTCCAAAATCTCTGTCTTTCTGAAAATGCCACTTCAGAACCAGGGAGTCATGGTCAGTGAGCTGGGAGAAGAAATAAAGAGCAATTTTTATCAACTGGGAGTAAAGACAACTGCAAAAGATTTCCTGGTGCTGAGGAAAGAGCAACACTAATGAGCCCCCGAGGGAAATGTAATCTCCCCGTAGTGAGTAAAATAGTAGGTGGGGAAGAGGAGTAATTTTATGAGCCAGGTACCATTTCAGATTTTTTCCTGAACTTACTGACCTTGCTGAGGATGGGAAAACACTGCAAGTTGCTAATTCAGTTATTTCAAAGAACATGATAGTGGAAGATGAAAAGGAAGGTGTTAATAAAAGACCAGCAGATGGGGTGATCTTTAGACAGATTTTTAAAAATTATTTATCCATTAGAGTTTATTTTAAATAATAAATACAAGCAAGTGAACCCACAGATCACAAATTGCGGATTCACAAGATTCCTCTTGTTGAATTCCAAAAGCATTCCTGGTGAAATGAGAGTGAGTTGTGAGGCACAACCCTCCTCAGAAACATTCAGAATTGCCATTTGCTCTGGGGACTGTGACCTGTGTTGGGACTCCAGAGAACCCACAGCCCCTTTCCCTCTCACCTCCTCCTGAAGGGCTGCTGCTCC
The DNA here is from genome assembly GCF_001522545.3 of Parus major. NCBI lineage: Eukaryota > Metazoa > Chordata > Aves > Passeriformes > Paridae > Parus > Parus major. The sequence continues at coordinate 8,901,072 of NC_031788.1, forward strand.
ACAAGAGGAGATGATGAAGGGGGTGAGTGAAAACATACCAGGCATTTGTGAAGCTGTGCTTTTCAGTCAGTGACCAGATGCAGGTTTTCTCTCAGAGATGCTCCGAGCAGGGAGGACAGTGGCTGTGGGAAGCCTGTGCTACATGAGAGAGCCCTGCTCGCTCCTGCTGCAGGAGCAGGGAGGCACAGAAGGGGCCAGGGAACAGAAACCTGAGCAGACAGAGGGGGGAAGGTGGCAAATGTAAAAGCAACCCTGCGATTTTTGTTCTTATTTGTTTTTTGAAGTGTGAGGGTGTGGTTATCTTAGAGATAAATGGAAAGACAGGAGGAGGAGAGGGAAAACAAGTGGTGCACAGCATGTGCTGTGATCAGCCTCCCCAGCACACCTGCAGTGAGAAGCCCACATGGGCTTTCCTCAGAGGCTTGTGGCTGCTGCAGCATCCCTCAGTTGTGGCTCATGGAGCAATAGAGGTGGTGTTTGAATGATTCCCAGGATCCCAGCTGTGCCATTAGTCAGTCTGGTGAGGTTTGTCCAGAGGCACAAAGCATCTCTAGCCTGGTGACTGCAGCAAGCACTCAGTCTGTTTGAAACATTACTTACAGGAGTCATCAGAGCACAGAGAAAAGGAGGTTTATAGGCAATACCACTCTGACACCTCTGCCCACAGGAAATGTTGTACAAACACAGGCTCAGAGTCCTGGACAGTGAAAATGGATTTTCTTTGTGATCTAATGTCATCCTTTCCAATGCAGTTACTTTTGCAGCTTTCTGAGACTTCATTCTCCAAGGCACTTTTCATCTTCAGTAGAATAAGAGCATTCTGCATGTAAAAAGCCATTAGTTTCTCAAATAAATCACACTCTGGAATAAACACTGGGGTTTTTCTGCTGTATAATAGCTTTATGTATATCAGTGTGTATTTTACATTTATGTACACACACACATGCATTTGCTTCCAAGAGGAGACGTGCACAGAGAAATAGTGATGGCTTTTTCTTCACACAAATGGGAAGGTGGTAACTATCACTGTGTGTCTGAGCTGAAGGGAATTGGCACAGCCCCAGATGCTGCTGATTTCCACTAGCTGGCAATCTCACTGTGCTTTTTATAAGAATGCATTAAAGGTATTAATGATGCTAACAAAGAGGAAAGTGGGATGATTAACAATGAAATGAAATAGCAGAGGAGGGAGGAGGTCTGGAAGGCTCAGTATACATCAGAAACTGTTCTTAGAGATGCAAACCAGGAAAAGCAACCCCTTTTTCACAGCTTTTGTCAGACAGTTGGTCTGGTGTGATGCCTGCCCAGTTGCCCATGCTGTAAAAGCACATCCCACGTTGGGTTGTTCCAGCCCAACAAAGGGATTCTGCAAGGGTGGGTTCTTCCTGCAAGAACTTGCCAATAAATAAAAAAGCAATGGGTTTGAGGGAGCTCTACAATTCTTTTACAGCCTAAAAGTGCTGGTAAGATAAGGATTTTATTCAGTGTTCCTTTTTCTCTGGTAGCAACACTGGCTTACAGCACAGTCTCTGTCACAGGGCTGCTCCCCTCCCCATTACAATCCTCCCCATACTTTGTTTTTAATTGAACTCTAACTATAAAATCCAAAATACCTTATTTCAGTGATTGGATCTACACCCCAGGCTGCACAGTTAGCACAGCCAGTGGAGGGTAAAGGATCAGAATTAGCAAAGCTGGAGGAAATGTAATAGCAAGCTTCATGCCAAGAAGCCAACTGCAGAGATCCTGATCATCTCCATGGTGCTAATTTGGTGTTGCTGCTGTAGTTAACAGCATTGCCATTTCAGTGGCCATCAGCAGAGCTCAGTTAGATGAACCTAAGAGACCTGGGCAGGGCACTGGCTCTTTCCATAGGTCCAACTGCATATTTAGGATGCCTTTGAATTAGTTTAAATGTACAGGTATGTGTGGATCACTCTGAGGTCGTGTGCTGTAGTTGGTAAATTGTTCCCAGAGTTCTGTTGAGTGGAGAAGTGGAAATGAACTGGATTGTGGTAAATTGTATGAGTGTGCTGACCCCTCAAAGTGCTTTGCATCCTCCTCTGGCAAACAGATCCCTTAACCTGTGTGTGCTCTGCTGCTCTCAGGTCAGGCTGGGTTTCTGTTCCCTGTGGGATGAGTGCTTCAGGAGCCAAGAATATTTTACCCCTTGTTTTATTTTCCTGAGCTTATGCCATGCTCAGCTCTGACTCCCAGATGTGACTCCCACAAGACAGGAACCTCAGACTGGGGTCTTTGCAGGGATGTGGCTTGAGCTGAGAGTCAGCCTGGCTTGTGAGAATTACATCTGAGCAGAGAATTCAAGGACTAGAGCTGAAAACTCAGCTCCATTCTTAGTCATGCTGGAGTATTCTCTTCAGTCCCTGCTCTCAGGTTGCTGAATCCTGGGAACTGAGATGGTTCTTGGCTGCCATTTGCTTGGAATTCTTTTTCACGTGTGTCAGATTATTGCATTGCAAAGCTCTTACCAAAGCTGAAGGGTACAACATGAGGCTTTTCTGTTCCTCACCTGCCATTCCCATTTCTCTGCAGATTTGCAGAATGCAGGGAAGGATATAGGGAATGTAACTCCCAGTTGGCACCATCTGGCATAGCTCATGCTTGGCCTTCCAAGTATAGGATGTGATCACAGCCATGCAACTGTTCCATCCCCACGTTGATGGGGCCTGTGGGTGCTGCTGGCACAGTTTGTTCTGAAAGTAGCTCCTGATTTTGTTTAAAAAAAGACAACCAAAATGCAAAATCAAAAAAAAACCAGACAAAAAAACCCAAAACAAAAACAAAAATCAAAACAAAAAAGCCACAAACCAAGAACAAATCCAAAAAAACAAGCACTAACTTAGAGCAGGAAAAAAAAATATGGGGAAAAAAAAAAAGCAAAGTTCCAGCAGCTCTGTCAAAAAATACCAAAAAACAAACAAACAAAAAAAAAAACCACCAAAAAAGGAGGGATATGTTTATTTGGCATATGAGGGGTCATGGAATATGATGTTCAGGACTGAAATGCAGCCCCCTGCCCTAGGAAGCTCTGTCCTCCCTCTCTGTCTTTTGTTCTGCTCCAGACAAGCTGGCTGCACTGCTGCATCCCTGGAATCATTTCCTTCTGACACAGAAGGCTGCCATTAATACCTTCCTGCTTGCATCTTTGTTTCTGGGCAATTTCCAGAGCATTAAGCCACAGCACATCCACTTATTCTGGGACTCCACATCTCAGTCATTAGCTTCTTTTGCAAAGCCCTGTCCACTGCATGCTGCAAACCTAATTGTGCTGTGCTGTTCCCTCCCCTTTGGCTGCTGCAGCAGTTCCAGCCTCAAAGAGCTCCACCAGATTAACCACAACTGTTCCTTGCTGAAGTCACCTTGGTCCCTATTGCTCAAGCTGTGCTTTTGCATTTGATCTTTTAAATGCTTTGTAATGCTTACCCCACCTTTACGTGAAGCTAATTGGGATGTAACTTCCTACAGCACTTCCAGATCTTTTCCTGTAACGATGCCAAAAGCTTTTCTGTCTCTGGGGCCTGCACCTGAGTGTAGCTGTGGAATGACAGGTTTCCAGTGGTAAGGCTTTGCACCAGGATTTGACAGTGTAGAGGTCTGACTTTGCTGGCTTTCACACTGGGAAAAGGGGGAGCCTTGGGTGGGAAGGGTTTGTGCTGCCAGCAGAGTTTAGAGCAGAAAACTGCCAGGCAGCCCAGGAAAACAGCCCCCATGTCCTCCTGCTTTCACTGGCCACTTTGCAGTGCTGCTTTGCTCCATCCCAGTTCCACCTCCCTTCTCCCTGCTTTCATTTATTTGCAGACACTTGGCTGTCAGCTCCTCGTGCCTTTTGCTCCAGGCCCACAACCTGGCTGCCCCACAGCTGGCATCCTTGTGTCTTGCCATGAGCTCTGCACAACCTCTCCTGCTGCAGGACCCCGTGGGATGGCTTTTATGAGGGTGCCACCCTACAAGTAACCCCTCTAGAATGGAAATTGCCCATTTCCAAGCACGGGATAAAAGTCCTCTCTCTGTGAGCTGATGTACAAGCTCCTGACAAGTTCTCTCACGTGCACATACCACCTCCTCTCCCTTGCTTCTGCCTTTTTTTTTTTCCATCTGAATGCAAGGGATTTGACACATCATATTAGGTGATTTCTGTATTCATTTAAATACCACTCCTCGTTTGGAGATGCTGTTGGGGATAAGGTGGGCTAGGAAGCAGTTTCTTGTGTCATGCAATAGCTCAAATCAAGCTCAGCAGCTGCAAGCAAGCCTTTGATCACTGCTTTGCACAAAACATGAACCTCTCTGAATCAGCTGGCATTTCCATATGGGAAGGGGTACAAGATTTAATGGAATGAGGCGGGGGAAGGCTGGCTGTTACCACTGTGCAGTGAAGTGCTGGGGAGCATCCATTCTCCCTGGAGGCTGCTTTAACTTGTCAGGGGCAAGGCTGGGGAAGAGGAGGCTTGTGCTGCCTCTGGGGATGGAGAGGGAGTGTGTTCATGTGGATCTCAGCTGGGAAGCCTGTGGAAATGAGGGAAAGGAGGGAGAAACAGTTTTTAGGTGAGGACTGTAACCTTCTTCCATCTTTATGGGGAGAAAGGGCTTCAGGTGGTCCGGTTTATCACAGTGCTCACTTGCAGACCTGCAGGAAAGGCTTTGCTCCTTGTACACTCCCAGCCTTGCCGTTTTAGACACAAACTCTTGGCCAACATGCCCTGGCATCCAGAGGTGCTGCGTGTGAGAGAAAGGACCGGGGCAGGAGCAGATCGGCCGTGTCTGGAAGGTCCAGAGAGGGCCCGGGGGATGCAGGGCAGGGGCCGAGCGCGCATCTTCAGACAGAGCAATTCAATTCAACGCCTGCTCTGCATCCTGCATCGGCCGCCGCTTCCCGCAGCCTCTGCTGGGATGGAGAGCGAGTGCCACCGTGTGCCCAGCAGCAGCCACGGCTCCCACCCGAGCACGGGGTCCCTTCCCTTCCCCGGCCGCCTCCCGTGCCTCGCAGAGGGGCCGGCAGCCCGGGCAGGCAGCAGGGCTGGGCACCGGGGCTGCAGCGCCCTCGCTTTCCGGACAGAGAGAGCTCACAGCTCGGCCAGCGGCAAAGCCACAGGCAGACAGATGGGCTAAAATGCTGAGAGTGAAAGAATGTAGAAGATCCATTTATAATATAGTAGAAGATCCCTTTTGGTTGTCTCCATAAATGCGGGAGCAGAGCTCTCCGGCCTGGCAGGCAGCGGGGCTGCCTCCTCAATTCACAATGAAATTTAATTCAAGCCGCAGTCTTGAAACCAAATTCTCAGGGCGTGTGTAGGCTCGGGCTCCTGAATCATTGATGGGCGGCTCGGTGACACGGAGCTCGCCCGGGCGGGCCGGGCAGCGGCGGCCGGAGCATCCCCGTGTCCCGGGGACCAGCGAGCGCCACTGGTGCCATCCCGCGGTCACCTGGCCCTCTGCAGCGGCCACCGCGGCTTTGTCCCGCTTTTGTCTGCTCTGCGGGAGCTGCCCCTGCCCGCTTCTCCCTTTGTGCTGAAGGTAATGAAAGTTTAAAGAGGTGTTGCGTGCTCGGGCTGGGCAGCAGCTGACGGTGCGGTTACCTAGCGGGTTATGAGAGCGGACTGTGAAAGCGATCCCTGCGCTCTCCCCGTCCTAGAGAGGCTCCACAAACAGCACAGGAAAGCTGCTGTGAAATACAGGCGAGCTCTGCAGGGAGGGAGGATGCTGTGCTGTGTGTCTCTCACTTTCAGGTGGCAAAACCCGGGCAGCCCAGGCTGGGAAAGCTGTGCTGCAGGCGAGGTGGATTGTCCTGAAAGCGTAAAGAAATCACCTCTCCCTTCCCTTGAGGGTAGGGCATGGTTCAGGGCCCTGGAGTGGGTGTTTTGAATCCTTCCCTGTCTGATTTTGCAAGTCCTCTGGAGAGAGAGACGGCCGCCTAATATATATATTATGTATATGACTATATATATAATATGAATTTTCAGATGTATAATAAATACATAATCCTACACATATCAGATTATCGACGTTTTCCTCTGTTTCTGCAAATGCACCCAGGAAGGTGTGCAGTCAGTTAAAAGGGAGCTATTAGGTGACAGAAAATGACAATCCCTCTGGGATGTCACCTGAGGGTATTATACCTTGGTAATGCTCTCAATTGGTTTTGAGCTGGCTTGGGACAAACCATGTGAGGAAGTAATCCCAAATGGGATTATTTCCATAGGACTGATGAAGATACACCCCATTTCTATCCTTTTAGTAAAAAATTATGCTTGAATTTGACCAGTTCTGTTGTGATGCCTCAACCTTGTTTTTGTATGGGGACAACAAGGCACTGCACTTTTATTGTCACTTGAGCAGTGGCACCCTTCTGGTCTCTGTGGAGACACAGATGACCCCTCTGGGTTTAGGAAAAGACCTGAAGATGCTTGGGGGCTCTGCCATATTTTCAGGAGAAATAGATGTGTGATGCCACCTTCTGCTTGTGGCACTTTAAGGCTGGAGGGACCAGTGCCCCCTTGGGACTCCTGCTAGGTGCTTCCCCAGCATTTTCCCTGGGTAGGAATTTCTCCTTCTCAGGCTGTTCCAGTGCTTCTCTGTCCTTTCCACCAGAAGGTTCTTTTCCTACCTGAATCTTTCTTGCTGCAGATTGGGCCTGTTCCTACCTACAGAGCTGTGGAAATTGTCTGTTTCTCTCTCCTTGCAGCAGCCTTTTATGCTCTTCACTCTTATGCTCTTTCTTTCTTAGCTTTACCCTGATGTCATCAAAAGCCAGGCCTCTGCCCAGGCTGGTTTCTCCTTATCCTATTTACAAGTGGTGCCTGTATTTCTCAGTGTAGCTCAAATCCAAGGCCTCCCTGGCACGCACAGTGGCAGCTCCATCTGCCCTGTGGTGATTTGGGAGAAAAGACAGCTATTTTTTAACCTGTCCTTAGTGGCTGATGTCAGGACTTGTACAGGATGAGCCTGTCACGTGCAAAGCCATATCCTGAGCAGTTGTCATGTGGATGTGGAGACTGGTGCTTTGTGTACATCTACAAGGAAGAGGTGCTTAGAGGGTGGAAGGTAATGCTTCCTTCTCACCCCAACTTGGCTCCAGCCGTGCTTTTCCCTGTGGGAAGGAAACTGCGTCACTCCTGAGTGTGGGGGAACTGTGCAGAGGAAATAAGGTGATGATTTCTCCTCCGTGGTGACTCTATCATACAATGGCCTGATCCAGACCCATTGTTGCAGCTCATGTTTTCCCCAAGGCTTTCCCAGCAGAAAACTGGACTAAAGCTGTGACTGGCCCAGGAGTATACCTGATCTTAGATAAATCTTCCTTCTGAATGTCAAGGAGGTGGTGCCTGTGACTGGAGGTGACTTGGTGGCAGTGCTGTCCTTGCTGTGTGACTAATGGTGTTGCTCTGGGGGCTTTTTTCAGCTGAGCAGCCTGTGGGATGTGTGACTTCCTGGAGGAGGTGCCTCCAGCTGAACCACAGCAGAACTGAGCCTCTGAGCCAGCCAGGAATCACTGCAGGATCACCACCAACCACGGCTAAGGAGCTGGCACTGAAGTGGGACCATATCCTCAAGGGACCTGTGAATCCACACTGAGCAGCAAAGACGATGGAGAAGGCTGGGGAGAGCAGTTTATGGGCACACGGAGCTCTCTGAGCCTTGACTTACCTAAAGAGGGGTCAGTGTAGGAGCAGGGAGCGTGCAACACGAGCCCACGGCCGGCTGCACTGCCAGCCTGCCCTGCCTGCCAGCCACAGCTGATGTGGCTCCTGCTGCCTCCCTGGGTGTCACATCGGTGACACGGGGAGCTCCTTGCAGCGTGGTGGCCCCAGAGGTTGGTGGGGTTTGTGTGGTCCCCCAGCCATGCTGCAGCCTCTGGCTCTGCCCAGAGCAGGGATGGGGATGACTACTGCCGGGCACTCTGGAGCAAGAGGTGTGGTAGCACAGGACGGAGCTTTGTGTGAGGGAAGAGGGTCACATCTAAGTGATCAAACTTAATAAATCCCCTCTTGTCTAAGAAGGGAGCACAGAGGAAGCCTGAGGAAGAACATTTGGGAATAGAGGCAGTCCTGTTTGCTGAGCAGTCTGTGTGACAACCTCTCTGGAGAGAGATCTGGTCCAGGATAAGCATCTGGCTTGCACCATCTTGGCACAACCCATCTTGAGTCTCAATCCCAATCTGGGGACCGGGCCCAGTCTGCTCCACTGGGCCTCACACAGCCCCCACCAGTTACCTGCATTCCTTCAGAGCTGTCCTTGGCCTCTTGGTGGCTGCTGGAGGAAGCCAGCAGTTCTCCTGCTGCACTGCAGATTACCTTGGAGTGGCTCACTCCCTTCTCTCAATGTCAACTTTGGGTTTATCAGGATCTGTCTCCCTGCACTGGGGTTCTTATTCCTCCCTACCAGCTGTGCAAAGAGCCAAGAACTTCTTCAAGAGCAGAATTGCCCTGTGGCTGGAGCTTTGACCCCACAGGTTTGTATGGAAGAGATCAGGGGTGTTTCCATCCCACAGCGGTGAATCCAGTCACCGCATAGCCCGGCTAATGCTGGGGGCAAATGAGGTCAAAATGTGACATTGCAGCACACGATGGATGTGAGAGCAAGCAGGTCTCCAACACCTCAGTACCTGTGCTGATCTACTGGGAAAGAGGGAGGGGAAAAATCCAGCTTGTTTTAAGGACCTCTGTGCCCCTCGAGCCCTCCAGATGAAGCTGGGCCATCCTGCACCTCGCAGCCTCTTGCCCCAGGAGCTGCTGCAGTTACAGGGTACCTGGCCTCGCTGGAGCAGAGCTCAGGATCAGGTCCAGGAGAAGGATGGGTGGCTGCATTGCTCAATGGAGCTCTGTGGGCATCGGGTGCTTCCTCAGTCCTGTCTCCTGACAGGTTTGGAGGCATGACCCATCCACAACTGCTCGGTTGTGCAATGCCTCTGCAGCAGAACTGCCTCAGCACCACGCTCCTGTCCTCCACAGCCCGTGTCCTCTGCTTCTTGCCTTTCCCCGCTTCCCCCAGGAGACCTACCTGAAAGTCCCTGCTTTTCACAGGCCAGCTTGAAGTCAAGTAATCCCACAGATCTCGGGAAGGTTTTCCTTTCCCCCCCTCCTAAGCAAGGCGAGCGCTCTGCCACTGACATTTCCACTGCAGACAAGGTCGTGTGTCCCACACAGGCACTGCGGGGCTGGAGGATGGAGACATCCATGGCCTCGGTTCCTTGGACAGACGCAATGCTGACAAAAGTGGAGCAGAGATGAAGCGGGGAGGGGGCACAGAGAGTTGGCTGTATGTGGCTCAATCCCACTCTATGGCTTTTTGATGCCAAATAATCAGATCCTCCCTTGGCCAAGCGCAGTCCTCAGGAGGCTCAAACTTGGGGATCGCTATGTCTTTAGGAAGTTGAATACACGAGTCTTACAACAGAGATTTATTGAGGTCTAAAACCTAACCTGAGAACAGGTGTGGGCTACTGCAGTCTCGCTGGAGACTGCGAAAGGGGATGTGTGCCCTTGCAGGCTGCGGTGACAGGGCCGGAGGTGGCACTGGGGAGGCTGCAGTGCTGCAGCCACTCACCTTGCCAGCCCTGCTTTCGGAAAAAAGCAGGCTTATCATTTAGTTCTGTGAATAGTTGAATTGCAGAGGGGCTCAGAGGGGCAGGACAGGACCCTGGACCTGTCTTGCAGCTCCGCAGAGCAGCGGGAGCCACATGGCCGAGCCCCCACGCGAGGGAGGAGCATTGCAGGGGCAACGGCAAAAATAAAACCAAAAAAGAGCTGCTGAAAAAAACGAAGCAAAAAGCGCCCCCCTTCCTAAAATCCCCCAGAGGGGTGTTTTTCCAGGGAGCTTCTGAGCGGTACTGTGGAGGCTGAGAAGAGGAGGGTGTCCCTTTGCAGGGGAGGGGGGTCCCTCGCTCTGCAACGAGGGGCCGCTCGTCACCCCCGCCCACGCCCCGCTCCTCGGAGCGCTCCCTGCCCGCGGCCCCCCCAGCTCTGCCCGCATTGTCCTGCCGCTCCTCCTGCCCTTTGTACGCCGGGAGCCCCCGCAAGCCCCGGCGGGGCCGGAGCGGGGCCTCCCCCCGCCTCCCCCCGTGCCCCCGTTAATGCGAGGAGACAGCTGCCCCGCCGGGCGCTGGCGCATTGTTACTCCTATTTGTCAAAAGGCCGAGGATGCTCCATAGATCGCTCCGTGGCTGTTGTTAAGTGTAATTAGAGGGTTTATGTCCCCAATTTCCATGAAAATGAAGCTGTGAGGCTCCTCTCTTGGCATTCACCGCGTGCCTTAATTGTATGGACATTAAATCAAGGTCCGCTGTGAACACGCAGAGAGGGGCTCGGGCTGTCCCCGCTCGGAGCAGGGCAGGCGGCGAGCGGGGCTTGCGGGAGAGAGCGGGGGGGGAGAGAAAGAGAGAGAGGCTGTCAGTGCAGGGTCCACCCCGCCGGGACCGCCGGCCGCCCTCCCCGCCGCCCGGGGCCCCTCCGCCGGGGCGGGGGCGCGGCGGGGCCGGGGGCGGCGGGGAGCGGAGGAGGGCGGCGAGGAGGGGCTGCCTTGCGGCCGGGAGCCGCTGCCGTCCTTTTCCCCCCCGCTCCTCGCCCTGCCGGAGTCGGCAGCGTCCCCCGGACCTCCTCCCAGCCTCACCGCTGCAGCGCAGCCGGGCAGATGCGGAGCGCCGGGCGCGGAGCAGCCCCGGGGGCAGAGGGGCGGACAGACGGACACATCCCGAGCTCCGGCCCTACCAGCGAGAAAAATGTGGCTGGTGATGATGATGATGATAATAATAATTAATAATAATAATAATAATGGTAATAATAACAACAACAGAGCCGGTAGCGCCGAGGACATCTCGCAACAAGCCTCCGGCTGCCGGTGCAGTGCGGCGCGTCCCGGCACGGAGGCAGGAGCGGCGGCAAAGCGGCCGGAGATGCTTCACAGCCCCCCCGGGACCGGGGCTGCGGGAGCGGCTCTCCCCTCCACGCCGGGCCGCCGCTATCCGAGCCCCGGGCAGCCGGCGGGGGATGCGGGGGACCCCCGCTCCCTCCCCAGAGCCAAAAGAAAATCCCGCTCGTGTGTTTGTCTTTGCTGGCCAGGCAAAGGAGCCGATTTCTCTCCTCTTGAAGGGAAACCGGCGGAGGTTAAACATGCGTTTCCCATCTCTCCGCTCCGCCGCGGTTGGCACAATAATCGCTTCATTTAAAAAATGAATAGCAATGCAAAAAGGAAAAAAAAAATAAAAATTGAGAGGGATCGAAAAGGGGTAAAGCAATTAAACCGGTTTCGTTGGTCGCCGTCATATTTAGAGTCGCCTTATGAATTTAGGACGATTTCTCTCTCTAGATATCGCGTCTGAAAAATTCTCACCCCCTCCCCTTCCTCCCCTCTTTTTCGTCCAAAAGCAAAAGCAAAAAAACAAAAACAAAAATAAAAACAAAAAACCACCAACAAAAAAATTTTAAAAAATAACACAAAAAAAAAAAATCACAAGCCCATTAAGGTCGCTTGCACAAGGGGAGGAAAAAATCCTGATGCTGTTCCAAGTCAGCGATAGTGCCGGTCGCTCCCCGCCACTGTCGCCCGCACCCCGCGCTCACAGCCGGAGCCCCGCTCGTAGCGGATTTACCCACTCGTGGTCGCGGCGCCCGGCGGCTCCGGCGGCACAAACTCCGCTCCTCGCTCAGATCCAGTGCAAACGCCCTCCCGTGGCTCAGGACGCTTGTTTTTGTGTAGGCAAGCTGGAGATGAATAAGAAAGGCGCCTAGTCTCTCATTATCTTTGAATTTCAGACTTTTCTCTCTCTCTTTTTTTTCCCCCTTTTCTCTCTCTCTCTCTTTTTTTTTTTTTCCTCTTTTCTCCTCCTGCCCTGGAACAATGCAGAAGGACCTCATCAGAGTGAAAACCAGGCTCCCGCTAGGCTTTAAAGCAAGATGAACTTGGTGCACCACCCATCTTTCTCTTCTCTTCTCCGAAGCTCTTTAAAGGGGTTATGAGGCGTCTCTCTCAATTTATCCCTTTTCTCTTGATCTTCCTAGCAGAGGGGTTTGGGGTCTAGTCCTGGCTGTTTCAGCTGATCTCATCCAGTCTAAGGGATTAGAGCTTCTTCTCCGCATCCCGGCTCTCAGCACATCTGCTGATTGGGTTCAGCACAAGAGGATTACATTGGGACCCAATGACGTCACCGCTAGGACATAAGTTCTCCTCCATTAACCAAATCCTCATCAGCAAGATGTCCTTGAAACTGGAGGAGTAACATTCAGGACTCCATCGCCAGCCCGTCCCCACCTTCCTCCCGGGCGGGCTGCTGGGGCTTTCGGAAAAAATATTGTTTAAGCTTTGAGCACTTGCAGCTGCATCAATAATGCACCGCTCCGGGCTGGAGGATCGAGGCGGCACAGGAGAACGTGTACCCTATAAATAGGGTTCTGCACCTAAACTGTTAATCAGAGGAGCTTTATATATTCTGTTGCTTTTTCTTTTTTTTTTTTTTTTTTTTTTTTTTTTTTTTTTTTGTTGGGAAGGGAGGGGGTGGAGGGGCAGAGGGGGAGGGGAAAGCTGAATCCTACAGTTATATTTCCAAGCTCAAAAAGACATCAGCGATAATTTTCTTTAGAGCTGACATGGATGTAATTTTAAAACGTGTTTTCTTTCTTTCTTTCTTTTTTTTTTTTAAAGTAATGTGTAGGATTTCACCCCCGTTCTCTCTGAGAAGAGACAATGTGTCCTGAGTTATATAAAGTAAGAGGCTCCCTTTAAATATACAATATGAATTTTATAATTTGGGGTTTAATGCTAGATTTTTCTTAACACTGCATGAGCTCAGATTCACAGGAGCGAGGACCTGGAAGGAAATGGGTTTGACTTCCAAGTGACAAACAGAGAGAGCATTTTTTTTTTTTTTTTTTTTTTAGCTAAAACTTCCACCCTGGAAAACGCCGAAAGCACGTACAGATTTGCTGCCCTCAACCTGCTCTAACCTGTGCCGTGGCATCCAGGCATCTCTCCCGGCCCTCTCAGGCATCCTGTACTTGCAGTTTAGCTGGTGCTTCACTATATCCTTCCACCACATCCATTTTGAGAGCTGGGAAGCAGAGATGGGTTTGCTGCAGCTCTTGTTGGTTAAACTTACAGACCTCATCACAGGGCGGCTGCTACAATGGGAACAGGCTCTGAGATTTATTTCTTTTATCTCAGGTCACCAAATTTAATCTCTGGGAAAAGAATTTGTGTTTAATAACAAACAGACTATGTCCAGTTAGTAGAGGTCTTGCTTAGGAGCCTTGCATATGTTTGAGGTTTTGGTAAGCACCCTGCTTCTTCAGTGCTAATTACCCATCCCTCCCGCTCCAAACACACACATCCCCCAAAATACCTGTATACAGGCACACTCACATTTTTGTGCCAGGATGTGCAGGTCTGTGGCTTTCTACACGCCCTTATTCCCTGCCTAGAGTAACTTTTATGGCCAGCAGTGCTGTGTGTGTTCGCTGGCAGAGCTTTCAGGCAAGGATTTATTTGCCTGGGTGTATTTCCATGCACTGTGGTATTTTCCTTCATGGTAGGAAAGGTGTAAGGTGGGGGGGAAGGCAGGATACAATTATTTTGATGGAAGGTGTCTTGCTCCAGTGCTGAAATCTCTCCCTGCCTCAGCACTATGAGCATTTCCAGGACAGCTGGGCAACAACCGCTGGAAGAGAGATCTATTCCCTTCCCCGCTGGAGCAAAACAATTGTTTTGAGGCCGTCGTTTCCCTCACTGATGGCCGTGCCATGCCAGGCCAGGCTCCGAACGCCTCCAAATAGCAGCTCGTAAAAAACTGGTGGGCCCCATTGCCTACTGAAATACTCTGCAGGGAGGTGAAATATCACCTCCCAAACTCAAGAGCCATATTTACAAGGCAGCCACAGCACTGAGAGCCCCTGTCCCTGTTTGTGTGCCTTTTCCTCTTACTCTTTTATAATGCTGTGGTTCATGACGAGCACAAACCAGGGACAATCAGCGTTTGACATTACACAGCAAAGGGAATTTTCCCTTCGCTTTTCATCTTCTGAAACTTTAAAAAAAAATAAATAAAAAAAAAATCTGCTTATTTAGAGCCTGTTCCATATTGACCTATTTACTTCGCCAGACCGAGGCTCTCAATCTTTTATCGATTTAAAAGAAAACAACCTAAACAAATTAACACGGAGGAAAAGGCTCAGGTTTGCCGTTTGCACGGGGCCTGTCCCCGGGGGTGGCTCGGACCCCGCAGCCAGCCCCGAGGGTGCTGCCCCGAGCCGGGGCCGAGGGATGCGGAGGGGCTCCAGGGATGCTCGGGATGCGGGGGCGGCTGGGCAGCCCCGGGCCCCGGCTTCTCATCCTGCCCCGGCTTCTCATCCTGCCCCGGCTTCTCATCCTGCCCCAGCTTCTCATCCTGCCCTGGTTTCTCCTCCTGCCCCGGCTTCTCCTGCCCTGGCTTCTCCTCCTGCCCTGGGCTCTCCTCCTGCCCGGCCCGGTCTCCCCGGGCGCCCCGGTCCCGCTGTCCCGGGCTCCCCCCGGCCCCGTTTCGCTGTCCATGGTGTTGAAGGCGCGGAGCCGCAGCAGCGGAGCGGGGGCGCCCGGCTCAGCCCCGGGGGGACACACGGGACACCCCCGGTTTGTTTCTCGCCTAAAACGAGGCGATGTTTCGCTCCGTGCCCTTCCCGACAGGCTCGCAGCCGGCCGGAGGGCCCTGCGGGGAGCCGGCTCTGTCGGTCTGTCTGTCCCCGAGCGCTCGCTCCTCCGCCTGCCCCTGTCCCCCCGCCAATCCTCCCCGAAAACCCGAGGGGCTGATTTTGCTCTGCTGTCCCCCGGCGGAGCGGGTCGGGGTATTTTGAGCCTCCTGTCAATGCGAAGCCCCGTGGTAGTGCCTGAGCGGTGTCATATGGTGGGGAGGGGGGGCAGCGCTGCTGCTCGGCAGGCTGGCAGCAGGGTTTATTTCTCCTTTAAAACAAACCCACCATCGGCTCAGCCCCTCCAAAGTTTGTCATTAAATGCCCTCACCGGCTCATCCCCTGCTTGTGCGGCCCTGCAGCCTTTTCCTGATCCCAGGCTTTACAGGCAGGCTGGGTTTGGCTGCTATTTTACCAGCACTTCCAGTGAGACATTTTGTCTTAAGCACAGCCCTTCCTTAATCTCTAATGCAGCATTTCTCCATCCCAGAAGAAAATAGTCAGATGATTCTTAAAGGGCCGTATTTTTTTTTCTTTTTTCATTTCTTTCTTCTTCTCCTCCTCTGTCGCTCTCTGCCTTTTTAAACCTACCACCTACTGTTCCCCGAACAAAGAAATCCCAGAGACAAGCAACATGCCTCCACTTTCCTTCCATTTCCAAGCCCCTGCTCCACCATGCATAGATGACCACATTAGGAAAATATACAGGATTGAACCCCAAATCAACTGCGGCACAACAAACCGTGGAAAACGTGCGCTCAGCCCCGTCCTGGACAACGTGACACACACACACACACACACAGACACCACACACGTGCTCTCTCACACACACACACACATTGCAGAGCGCTAAAAAACACCCCAAAATCTCATCTCCCCTCCTCATTTCTGCTGAATCAGTCAATAATCAGCAGCCTTTGTCTGTCTGCTGCCAGCGGGACGCGGCCCAGGCACCGGAGCAGCGCCGAGCGGCCGCTGCCCCGCCGCCAGCCCGAGCATCGCCTCGGAGCTGACCCACAGCCTGGAGGAGAAAGCAAAATCTCTTTAAAATGAAGCCCAGATATCTTTCAAGCCTCAGACAAAGGTTTTGAGGGTTCTAGGCCTCTGGGTCCTGCCCCAGAAATCTCTCTGTGTAGGAAAGGCAGCAGCAGAGTTTGCTCCCTGATATAATTTCAGACATTTTTCTACAATTTTTTATCTTTCTTAGAAAGCAATTCATTTTCTTAGAAAGTAATTACACTTACAAGAGGTTTGGGAATCAGATTTTTCTATCAAGTCTCCTCTCCCTCTTTTCTCTCTCTGTCTCCTTTTGGTCTTCTTAGCTGCTGCAGGGCTTTTTTTTTTTTTTTCCAGATCTGTAATAAAAAAAAATAAATAACCCCCCTCCCTCCCCTCTTCCCCTAGAAATATACAATTTGCTGATTTGCAAAGCCTCTTCCTATGTGGAGGAAAGCTGCCTGCTCTCCCCACGACTCGCTTTCCTGGCCTCCCAGCTCCTTGAGAAAGGAGGAGGGCCTTGTGCATTACAATTCCATTCAATCTCATTCATTCTTGCCTCTTTCTAACGGTCTTTGGACAGCAAATCCACACCAACGGGGGGTCCGAGCCCCCTCCCCAGCCCCCCCCAGCCTTAAACACACACAATAGCCGTCAGCTAACAGCACAGCAGCAACTTTGAAACATTCAAGCTTCTGAAGTGAAGAATGCCCGCAGCTCCCCAACCCCCACCCCTGCCACTTCTTCCTGGGCTTGACATTTAAAAAACATATAATGATCTTAATTTTTAAAAGGGGAAGGGGGGGAAAAAATCCTCACTTGGGTCACACTTGGTTTCTCAGGGCAGAATTCTGGTGTCAAGAATTTCCTCGGCAGGAGAGGATTGCTCCATCACATAGCTAATTACCTGCTTCCCCTCTCGGGCTCCACGCTGCAGAAAGGCTTTTTTCTTCCTTCCCCCCTTTCCCTAGAGATGTTTATTTGGTCGGATCAATCACCAGGACAGTTTCCAGCCTAATTTTTCCTGGTCACCTGGAGCAGGCACAGCTGAGGGCGGGGAGGTGCCCTGGTTATGGTGTGCTGGGGTTTGGATGCTGCCCTAGTGTGAGGGGAGTGGGGTCTGACATCCCCCGGTGTGGGGGGAGCAGGGCCTGCCCTGGGGGGCTCCCCCGTGCTGGGGTCACCCCTGTGCTGGTGTCAGGGGGTGCACAGCTCCTTCCCTGCTGAGGTGGCACAACTGGGGTGTGGGGTTCGTGCTGGCAGGAATGGGGGACCCTCTCCTGGCCCACCCCGAGGGTGGCATTTCCTACCTGTCAAATGGGATTTGACCAGTGAGCCACCAACCACTGCTGCCCCTGCCCTGCCCCTGCCAGCCTGGGCTGGGGAGCTCAGGCCTGACCACTTTATCCCCATCTCCAGCCTTTGCTGGCTGCTGCTCAGAGCCAGAACAGCCTTGGACAGTTTCCCCACACCAGCACCACCAAGGTTTGAAGCCTGTGTATTCCTCCTCTTCACATTTTCTAAGAGAAGAGTGTTGTTTTCATCATCTCAACCTGCTGATCTCCCCTTTCTTCCCCAAGGAGCACCCCTGATCCCAGCAATGCTCCCCCAAGTTCCAGGATACTGTCCCAGGCTGTATTTTTCCCAGTAATGGGGAGGAGAGAGGTCCCTGCATGAGACCCCACTGGGATTCTCACTGAAATCTGGGTGGTTTTGGTTCAGGGCTCCAGTGGTGGTGGAGGGGGGGTCACTGTGCTCAGCAGTGGTTTCACTGGGTTTCCAGGCACTGCTGACTCTCCTGGCCAAGGCTGCAGCCACTGTCCCCTCCCTGGTGGAGGGGACAGGCCAAGTGGTGCTCCTGTCCCTCAGGGCTCTGCCTGGCTCTGCTGACACCCCCTGACAATGGAGTTTCCTCAGAATGGGGAACAGGGCAGCAGAGAACAAAAAACAAACAACAAAAAACCCAAAAGCAGAAACAAAACCTCCTGGTTTGGTTTGGCTTCAGAAAGGGAAGGAGAAATGGATGAGGGAAGGAAAAGGGAAAGGGAAGGGGTTGAAGGAAGGAAAAGGGGAAGGGATGTGCAGTGGGGCAGGGCTCTGCTGTCCCCTCTCACTCCCGCAGTGGGATTTTGCAGCAGTACAAGCATTAGCAGGAGGGGGAGGCCACAGATTCACTGCAAATATGTAAGGGAGAAGTCCAGTCCTAGAGGCAGCCTGTGGCTACTGCAATTCTTTTAGTACAATTAAAAATCAATGACACTCTGTGCACGCACACAAATAAACATCACCTCTCTGCATCCCCGCTTCCCTGCCCACCCCCTCTTGGAGCCGGTGGGGAAGGCATCTTCTCCAGAGCCTGTTCATTACTGCTCTACTTAGGTGGGGAATTGCTTAACTGGTCTTTCTCCAGTAAATCATATTAACTCCAAGCACAGCTATTTATAAAATGTTCCACAGCCCAAGAGTACGGCATCCAGATCACTCGAAGAAAATTAGGCGATTAGGCGTGCATAATCCAAGCCCAGTGCGTCTATGTACAAAGCCTCGCCAGCCGGGCTGCCTTCAGCTATTCACTGACATTAAAGAAATCACCGGGTTTATTGGAAGCCCAGCCCGGGCCTGAGTCCCAGCCAGGGACAGGGAAATAACCTTTTGCAGGGCAGAGCGTTCCCGGATGGTTTCTGATGGCTGGGAAATGAAGCCCAACCTGAAAAAGTCTTCCCTGCCCAGCCCTGCTCCTTCCCTTCCTGCAGAAGGGCCCCTCCAGACATATAAAATGCAGGACTCCAGGCTGAGTTTCTCCCCCCTCCTCCTTTTGCGACCCATTAAACGTCTTCTATACATTTCCTCTTCATCTTGTCAAGGCCAGTTGCTCTATGACTGCTGGTTTCCCAGGCAAATCACACCAATTTCTGAGTTGATGTTGAAGGTCCACATTGGCTCAGCAGGGGTCCCAGCGAAGCACTCATCCATGGAGCCGGAGGTCAGGCTCTGCCCTGCTTCGCCAGCTGAATTATTATGATTTTTTTTTTTTTAAAGTCGTGTTGTTCTTTGAACATTTACAGATCTGTTGGCGACGAGGATAACAACAATAACCAAAGGAAGGGTGTCCTCGCTGCAGACGTGCTTCTGAGCCTTTCTGAGGATGCTGAGCGGGCTGCAGCTCCTCCAGCTTTCTTTCAGCCTAAACTCTTAAAGAGAGATGTTTTCAGGAGGAGGCTGACGAGGAGCCATGTGCAACCCCCCTCAGCCACCGCAGGCCAGGCCTTTGCCCCAAGCAGCCGGCAGCTGCAGGCGCCCGCTGCACAGCCGTGCCCCTCGGGCTCTGTCCACGCATGTCCGAGCTTGCATTCACATTTTAAAAACATTGTTTGCTTAGGGGTGTCTGGCTGCATCATCTGTGCCTGGCCCGGGAGCGTGGCACACACACAGCCGTGGGCTGCCTGTGTCCCTGCAGCCTGACACGCTCTGCTGTGCACGGGCAGGAGTGAGAGCACTGCCCCTGAGCTCAAAAAAAAAATAAATAAACCTGGTTCCTGCTTTTGCACCTTTATGCTCTTTTTTCCCCCTCTCTCCCTTCCCCTTTGCCAGCTTTAACATTTTTAATTAAATTACAAGCCTCAATAATGTTTTCCTAACTACAGTTCCCCGCTTCCTTGTGGAGTAGTGTGTGGAAAGGTATAATTTTGCAAACAGTTTCTTTAAGAGCTGGGCCTGAAGTACCATCAGCAATGTGTGTGAATAGAAAAAGAAACACCTCCACAAAAGAAGGGATTGTTAATGGAGGAC
Source organism: Parus major (assembly GCF_001522545.3). NCBI lineage: Eukaryota > Metazoa > Chordata > Aves > Passeriformes > Paridae > Parus > Parus major. The sequence goes on from NC_031788.1 coordinate 8,920,526, forward strand.
AATCCAAAGGGGGCCCACTAAGGCCTGTCCTTTACAATAAGGATGGAGGGCGATGATTTGAATGCAGGGGGCCCTACTTGCAAATCTGGACAAAAACAAAATGGTAATAAGGGTTGAATCCCTCACTGGTCAAAGCAGTGGGCAGCAACTGGTCTCTTTAACTCGCCCCCACCCCCTCCTTCCCCCAAATCAGACCCCAAACAAGAGGAACTCTCCTCCTCTTTAACTTTATTTCCTTGATTAGCTCTAAAAAAAATAATCACCCGGGTGGACTTAGGGGAAATTTTTGAGGGCTGTTTGAAAGGAGAGGGCTCCTGTTCTGCAGGTGCTGAGGGGACGAGCCTGGCTGCGGGCAGGTAAGCACCGAGGGGCTTCTCTTTCTTAGCACGGGATTGCCGAGGCAGGAGCTGGGATGCAGCTCCGCAGGGCCCTTCCCATCGGCGCAGGCTGCGCGTACGGATGCTCCGCAGAGATGCTCTTGCCTCCCCGCCTGCCCTGCCTCCAGATGTTGCATCATTTCGCGGGGTCAGTTCATTTTATAATGCTGCTCGTAGCTTCCTCATCTCGGAGCCAATTAAACCCTCACATCTGAGGGGGGGATGTGGGGGGAATTGATAATTACAGCGTTGTGTTTAAATACTGCTCGTCACTTATTTAACAGGGTTTCTGCAAAATGTTGGGAGATGGCTCTGGGAAGCCGGGTGCAGGCTGAGGGCTGTGGGAGGGGGTTCTGGCTGTGAACGGGCCCTGAATGCTGGGAAAGGGGGTGCAAGGACTGGAGACATCCCTGGCTGATGCTGCCCCCCACTCAAGGACCCTCACAATTCCCTGCTCCCTGCCCCATCCCTCTGACTTTTGCATTCCCCTGCATCCCCCACAACCTCAGCCCAGCTGTGGATGTTCATTCACGATGGGGAGATGCAGAAGAGGGGTAGTCAGGGTTCTCCCCATCTCTTGGCACAGCCTTTGACCCCCTAGGCCTGGTGCCCCTGCCCTGCTCCCCACCATCTGCTCAGGGCACCCCACAGCCAAGCACGGATCTGCCTCAGGGAGGGGAAAGCAGGAACAAATTCCCCCATGGCTCTGGTGGGCACAGCCACAGCCCCTCTCCCACGCTGTGACACTGCCCATGTGTTGGGGCAGCTCTACAGCTCATTCCTCACGGATGTGCTGAGCAAACTGGAGTTTATTTATATATTTATGTGACACATACCTAGTGGGGTGGCACATCTCCCTGCATGGCCAGGCTGTGTGTGAGCTCGTGCTGTAATGCCCTGTGTGCTCCACATCACCCCAGCTGTGTTTGTGCAGCCTGCACGGCTCACTCAGAGCCTGTAGGACACATCTACTTCATGGGGATATTTTGCAGGATGTATCTGTAAAATCCCTACAGCTCCCGTGGGCTCTGAGCCGGGCTGGCTGTGCTGCTGTCCATCTGTCCAGAGACAAGGACACATCTTGCCCTCAGAGGTGTCATTTTCCCATTTCATGTGTGAATTCTGGTGTTGTTCCCTCGGCCTCCCCTGCAGAAGTTGAGCAGCGCTTTCAGCTGGGTCATTCCTCCACTGGGGAGTGGTGACTGAGCCGGGACTGAGCCAAGGCTGAGCTGGAGGGCCCCACTCAGTGGGGCTGGAGCATCCCTGTGTCCCCTCCCTTTAACCCCACACCCCTTCCTTCAGGTATCTTCAATCCTCAGTGTTTAGGAGTGCCCCCAGGTAGGCTGTGGGAAGTGCTTTTTCCTAGGAAAGAAGGTGGAAAAAGGAAAAAGCATCATATTTCTGATTGGGTTTTTTTGCTCTTAGGGAATGTGTTTATCCTGAGCCATCCCTAGGAATGTGGTCCTGGTCATGAGGGCTTTGGAGAGATTGTTTTACCCTAAGGAATGGAGGGAAAACAGAATTGGCATTGTGGGTTTCCTCTCTCTCTTACTGAATCAGCCCATCTCTAGCAAAGGTCCCAGTAAAGGGGACAGGCACCTTCCTGTGCCTGATGCCACTCTCCAAGTAGCTGCAAGTAACTGAGGGGACAAACACTCATCAGTGCTTTACTGAGCATCCCCGTCCTCCCCTTCCCCCCTTCCTTTATTTACCAGAAGCACTTCGAGAGGGGAAAAAAAGATCTCCCACCCACCTCAAGTTTCACCTCTCCTTTTATATTTGCCCCAAAAATACGAGCCCCTAATGGAGGTAGGAGCCTGTTTGTGTCCCAGACTCGCTCAGCTCGTGTGAACAGCCCGGCAGCGGCTCCGGGCACTGCTCCGAGCCGCTGCAGCCGCGCCTGAGCCGCGGCATCCTGAGCTGGGGCCGCGGTGGGGAAAAGCCAGCGCAGGTACCTGCGGGTACCACCCCGGCACACATCTCTGCCTTGCACTCCTCTGTGACAAGAGTGACAATCGCTGAGTGAAAGGAAGGCACCTCCGAGTTGATTACGACAGAGTAAAACTCCCTCATCTCGGCTGCTGCTGCGTCACCTCCGTATTTTCTCCAGAGGAGTTTTAGCGGGGGAAAAACATACATTTTGTGTGCATCGAACTGCTGCCTCAAACCACCAGCCCCGTGTAATTGGAATTGTGGGTAGAGGGGTTCATCTCGGGGGGTGGTTGTGCTGAGCTGGGTGCTGTAGTTTCCAGAGGGAAAAGTGTCCGTGTAAACACAAGTCCTGGTGCTGCAGGAGGGATGTCGGGATGCCGGGGGATACTCGGGCTTGGGGCTTTGCCAGTCCTGCTCCCCCCGTGAAATGCGCTGATAATCTCACATTAATGCCGAGATCTAAGGCAGAGAAATAATGCAAAATAATTCTTTGCACGGGCAGAATTCGTATAATGGGAAATGCAAACTCCAACGTTCCTCCTTCAGACAAAACAAGACCATATTTAACAATGCCTTGTTAAAAATAAAGAGGAAATCTATTAATGTAATAACTAAATTGCTATTATAGGCATCAAAGCACCCTGATGCTTTGAGGTAACTTTATTTCCATCAGTCTTTTTAAAGAGCACAACATTAAAAAAAAATAAAAATAAAATCCCCCACCATCCTGCCTCACCCAAACGCTTCCATTTTACTCATTAATTTTGTAATTAATCAGTTAAGAAGTTCTGACTTATTGGATTAAAGGGACGGGGAAATGCAATTCCGCCCAGCCTCATTTTAATAGGCGATTGTGAAATTGCTCTTTTGAGTCCCAGCCTCAGCTCCGCGCCGGGGTGAGGGGGCGGCGGCCGCGGGAGCCCCGGGGCCGGGGGGACCCTCGGGGGCACCGGGCCCCCCGCTCCGGGCTCCGGGGACCTCTCGGGAAGCGGCTTTCTCCCCTTTGCTCTGGGAACAGCAGCGCTGGGTGGGGACAGGAGAACATCCCGTCCGTGCCCGGCGGCTGCGGGCATCCCTCCCTGCCCTCCGCAGCCACCTGCGGGCACAGGGGGTCTCCGCCGCTCCGCTCCCACTGCCCGCCCCGGTCCTCGGCCCAAAATGCAGGGACAGAGACATCATTTCCCTCCTCAGCCTCCCCCACGCCTGTCTCTGTCTGTCCGTGCCCTGTCCTTGTCCTGTTTGTGTTCCTGTCCTTGTCCTGTTTGTGTCCCTGTCCTGTCCCTGTCCCGTCCCGCCTGTGCTGACCCGGCTGTCCCCACCTGCCCCTCCCTGCCTGTCCCTGTCCCCTCCCTAAGGCTCGGAGCTCCCCTCCGGCCAGTGGCCCTGTCGGGGCTCCCGGGGCGCTGGGGACAGCCCCGGCTGGGTTTGGACGGAGCTCGGCTGCAGTTTGGGGTGGATAAACTGCAGAGCCCACGCAGCCACCGAGCGCTTGGGGGTGGCTTTCGAGGGGATCCGGCCTCTCCCCATCACGCATCAAAGAACACTTGTTTTTTTCCTTAAATCGAGCCCTGGCTGGATGTGGCTGGTGTGTCCCCAGAGTGACAGCCCTGGGTGTCACAGTGGCCCGGTGAGCTGCTCTCTCCTCCGAAGATGCCGGGGTTTGTCCGCGCTGTCCCCGCGGGCTGGGCGGTGCAGGGAGCGCTGCAGCCTCGGCTGCCGGTGAGCGCCTGCCCAGCCGTGCGGACCGAGCCCCGGGCAGAGGCAGGAGCCAAAGGAAACAGCCAGGGATATTTCCTTTTTATTTATTTTATTTTTATTTTATTTTTACAATATACGTTTTGTAATTAGACATCTCCAGTGGATTATTTCTCTACCTATGCCTTTGATCTTTTCAAAACTAGACAGCTTTATAAATATCATCCCTCTGTTTTCAGCCATTTTGCAGTTCTTGTACAATTAATGTACTGCAGCAATCCACTCCTTTTCTTCTTCTTCCAATTCTTTCCAGAGCAAACAGGGGCTCCTGTCCACACTGTCCCAGTGAGATTTATTTCTTCTCTCTCCTTGTGTCATCACCAACACCCTAGAACAAAAAAGTACGTATTTTGCTGGACAATTTTGATGGAATCGGGGATGAGGTGTAAACCCACTGCCCCTACCCTACCACACAAAGTCTGTTACTATTATTAATCTGTAAACACCACAAAACTTGCATACATAAATGCATGATTTAGCTAATTATTTACTAAAGATTTTTTTTAGCAGTGCAGCAAATCTCTGGAGTTTCTGCATTTGCTTTGCACTTAAAAGAAGTTGGTGCAAATGAAATCAGCACATTAAAGTGCATCTTTCATTAGAGGACAGGGAGCAGGGAGGAAATCTGTCCCACCTGTCTCCATGCCATTTACCAGGTGGCCTTGGAGCACTTCATTCATCTGGAGTTCTGTGCTTGGGTATTCTTATTCCTCTTATTATTATCTCCTCTTCTTTACCTCCTCATTGCCAAAATTCCCAGCCTCTCCCAAGGTACTCAGGGAAAATCCTCAGGGTTAAAGAGCTTCCCTTGGCTTTGCTGCTAGAGATGTGGGACAGTGCCTCCAGAGCTGGAAGGGGCAGGGTGAGGGGGCACAGGAATGGGAATCCACATCAGGCTCCCCAGCACTGAGGGAAATTCTGCTTCTCATTTGATGGAGGTAGTAAAAATTAAAAAAGAAAGAGTTTTTCTAGGAGAGGGGATGGGGTGGGGGGGTTTAAGAGATATTGAGTAGTTTATATCCAAGTCACTGTGTTTTTGCATCAAAAAAAAAGCACAGTAAATGTTGTCCCTCCTCTTGCTCTGCACAGACAAGAAAGGGAGAGCTGGGGAGGTGGCTGTGGCAGGGAGCCCATGCAGGACCTGCCTGTGGAGATGTCAGGTCCAGGCTCGGCTCAGTGCCAGCAGGGAAAGATTAGTTGAATGTCACCCTCCCTGGCAGTGAAACCTTTCTTTATCACTTCCAGCCCTGCCTCTTCCCCTGCTCAGCTTCTCCCGCCCTGTCCCCCTAAAGCTTTTCCATTGTCCCTTGAAAAAAGATGAGCAGACACCTTGTCCTGCCTCTTTCTTGCCTTGCTCTCTTTCCCTTGCATTGGTCTTTGCTCCTGTACTTCTCTCTGGCAGTCCCTGCTCTCTGTCCCTCTGCAAACCTTTTCTGTGAGCCAGCTGCTTTCAGTGGGCATGGAGGTGAAAATCCAGCTGGCAATGATAAAATCCACTGGCTTGGCTCTTTCTACCCCTGAAGATCTTTCCTCAGTGAGACACAAGAGAGAGAGAGATCATGAAGGCATTTTCTCACTCAGCCTAAGCCATGAATTTTAAGTCCTCAGGACAGAGACTATTTCATATTGTGTGTATTTGTGCAGATTCAGCACAAGGCAGGGACCACACTGTTATTTTCCCAGTATTTCCATTTCCCTGACTCCTACAGTGCCACTGTTTCATCTTTACTGGAGAGATGCATTTTTCACATCACTGTTTTTTTTACCCCATACATTTGTATGCTCTGCTCTTTGGTGTTTATTGTTTAAGACATATTGTTTATTATTTATAATATTAATAACTAGTATCATTCTGCAATAGCAATTAAATAATTACAGAACCCATGCTAGTTTGGTCAGCCAGAATGCCCCATATGGCAGAAATGCACAGAGCTAAATATGAACAGAGCCGGGCACTAAATTTTAGGTTTAGCTTCCCATAAACTTAAATATGTGCATTTCTTACCCAGTAGGATCCTCCACAGACCCATAAAGCAAGTGACAGAGTGATCTCCTCTTAAGATGCCCTAAGAGCTTGGAGAAATTTGTTAAGAGTGCTACTTCTGTAGGCACTTGTTCCCATGAATCTGTGATGAGATTCATTGTTTGCCTTTACATCCACTTCTCTGGGCTTTCCCAAGCCTGCTGCAGCCTCTCCTTGGAATCAGGGCATCCATTTGTGACACTGGGTTTTGCGAGGCAGTGCCTAAAAGCATCAGGACCTTCACTCCCCAGCAGCTGATCCATTGCAAAAAGGTCCTTGTGCCACCCTGCTCCACCCCCTCACCTGCCCGAGAGTCCCTGGAACTGGGGCAGATGCCTGGGCCAACACACACCCCAGATGGTGCAGCACATGGATGTTAAAGTCGGGAAGTAGTAGAGCCCAGCCTGCCTGAGAAAGCATCTCCCCACTCATCCATCCTTCACTGACTCCCTACTCGGCAGCAGATGTGATTTCATTATGGCACAAGGAGTTCCCAAGGCTCAGCGAGGCTGGCGGCGGTAGAGACCCTTCGCTGCATTGAATCACAGCCATTTGCAAATGCCAAGAGGATTTTTCTCCCTCTCAAATCAAGGAGAGAGGCTGAAGATAGTGAGAAGAAAGCCGAAGATGTGGAAGGTCTGAGGGGTGTTTTCCATGCCTGAAGGCCTGTGTTAGGTTTTAGCTGGGGTAGCCAGAGCTCCCCGTCCCTGCTTCCCCACCGCCCTTCTGATGAAGGGAGAGGAGTTGAATTTTCAGCCTCTTCAGTTTGCTCCTTTCCCATGACATGACAGTTCTAGTCCAGCAGAAGATTCATTATTTTATGGCCTGATTTAATTCCTGGACTTTTCCTTCCCCTCAGACTCTGTTGTTCTCTTGCATGTGTGATAATTCAAGATAATTGTGTATTAGCAGAGCCGAATCCTGCGTGGTGCAGAGTTGACCATGGCCATCGCTCACAGACCCTCAGAGTGAGAGGCTCGATGCAGTCACCACTGAAAACAATATTAATCACTTCCTTTCACCTTGCTGCCACTTAGCTCAGATCATAGTTAGAGCCAACCCAAGGACAAGATTAAAAACCTCACATCAGTGGACGCAGATACCAATGAAATCTGCAGAGCTGAACCAGCTCCTGTGAGCCGAGGATGGAAGGTGACACCTGGGCCACACCGATATCTCTGGGGTGTTTGATCCAAAGATTGGAACTTCCAGACAGGCCACAAATGGAAAAGTGATGGTTATCCATACTTTAAATATATTTTTCTCTCTTGGTGATAAAAACCTTGAAAAGGTTATAAAAATAAGAAATTCGCTGAAGTCAGAATAAACAGCAACAGGAAAATGATGTTCACTTACAAAAATATGAATATCTTTTTCCTTTTACTTTCTTTCTCCCCTTTGTGTCTGAAGAACAAAGTTTATCCAGACTCCAAAGTTTAAACTGATAATAGCCCTGTGGAGGTAAACCATGAAATTCTAAAATTTATTTTAGGAAGGGAAAACATTATTTTTTGATGCATGATTTCAACAAATCTAATTTCTACACCTGCATAATCACCCCAAATTTCAGAGAGGTGTCTGAGAAAAGATCAGGCTTTGAATATTTTTCAAAATTCCTCTGTAAGAATTTGCATGACCTGGTCAGATAGTTTTAAACACCAGTGTTGGGGAAATGAAACAAACTTTTGATGACCTAGAATGTATACATGGAGTGAATCAGATGATTTAGCTACAAGGTCATGAATATTGTGAATATTAAAATTAATAGCAGAGCTCTTGACTTAATGAAAAGCCAGTTAGGGCAATAAACATCTAAAAGAACAGATATGAACAAACATCCATCTTAGTTCATAGAAGAAGGGCTGTTTACAGCTCTCCCAGATTTTAAGGGCAGTTCTTGCTGGAGTGGGCAGTAAATGAGTGATTCAGATGATTGTGGTACTGGAATTTCTCAGCTTGGACAACTGAGTCCAGCAGTGGGTATCCCTGGCTGGCTGCTGTGCATCCAAGAAAACCAGAGATGCTTCACTCTCCTGATCCAACACGTGTGTGGCTCTATTCCTCCCCCTGACAGCCTGGGCACAGCCTCAGCTCATGGGTTATACACAAGGGAGACATGAATATATCACCAAAGAGAGTCCAGCTCCAGCCCTGAAGGCAGAGCTTGAAATCTCCTCTGTGCTAATATCCAGCACTGGCCTCTCTGCACAGCTGAGTCTGTGTATTCAAATAACAGCAGGTCAGTCAAAAATATCTCTCATCCCTGCTCTTATTCCTCTCCAGCCTCTCTCTGCACATGTTTGTTTTTTTTATCCAACAGAGAGCTCATGGCCAAACTCAGCATTCACCTCTGTGGGGTGATGTCCACCTTGGCCACTTTGTGCTGCATCCAGGGGATGATCTGCAGGTCCCCAGGGTGCTGAATGTCACCCAGGTACAAGTGGGGAGGGAAGAAGGCTGCGGTTTGCATTTTAAATCCTGAAAACATATTTTAAGGGCTTTGCTTCTGTCTGTTCTCTAGTTTCTGAGAAAAACTCAGCTAAGGGAAGATTTTGGTAGGAGCCCAAAACTGACATTCGCCTGCCTTTTCCAGGTAATGCATATGCATGCATGCAAAACTCAGGCATTGGTTGTTTCTGCCTCAGGATTAAAAGCTATGGCATGCACAGAAATAGAAGCCCATCTTTACAAAATTGCTTTTGAAAATTCCATATGCCAGTTGCATACCCTGCAAAGATGTAGAGCTTGAGTAGTGGTACAGGGATGGGGCTGCCAGCCAGGAGCATGAGCAGTAAGCTCAGCTTCCCTGCAGGTCTGTTCTTTGTTTTTGGGTCATTTTTCCTTCCCCAGCCTGTTTTACCATCTCTGAAAGGGTGGAGGTTAATGCTAAACATTTATTTGTGTCTCAGAACAGTCCTCAGTGGCAACACTTTGTTTGTGACCAGGAGATCGACCCCATGTTTGCCAAAACAACCTGAATTCCTGTGAAGGGACGTTTATGTTTAGCATGTACAAGAAATACAGGGATGGTACTGTAAAACAGTAAAACAGTAAGCAGGAAAGCTGCTACTTAAAACCCAGGTGGGTTTTAAAGAGGTAAATGGCATATCAGATTACCAGGAGTTATGTCAGGAGGTAATGTGTAGGAAATACAGGAAAAACAGGAGAGTATTTTGGAAGAGAAATAAAAGCACCCTGAACCCCTGTGCAATTCAGCCCAGAGGCAGCCCTGATTTCAGCTGTTAGGAAAACAGCAAAACCCAGGTCCTGGTTGTTCTCCATCCCACTCTGAACGACTTCTGGGTAGAATAAATCTTTCCTGCTTTTAAAATAAATGAGAGAGCTTCACAATGCCAAGGCCATTTAAATTTACAGTGAAATAACGCCAGGAAACGATCCGGGCTCCAATTTGTATTGGCGGTGTTTTCCTCCAGCTGAGGAGCACACAGCCCCACTTTGGCTCGTGGCTTGGGGTGAGCACCCAGCCCTGGGAGGATGATTGGAATGGAAAAGCGAGCCCGAAGGAGCCGGCTGGGGCAGGGAATGGCATTTTCCTTTCCCGGGAAGATGCAAAGGGAATGTCCTGAGCAAGGTCGTACCCTGCAAGGGACTCGTTCCTTCCCCTGGATGCGGGATGGGGCAGCAGGGCTGGGCTGCTGCTCCCCTCTGCCTCCCCCAACTCTTTGTTTCCCACAAAAGATGAACCTTCCCGGGAATGCTGCGAGCAGCGCAGGAAGGATTCAGCAGCTGAAAGGTTCGTGGTTTTTGTCAAGCTCAACTGAAACAAAAAAAAAACCAGCACAAAACCAAACCAGTCCCCCCTCCTGAACAAAACAAACCTGAGGAACATTGTAGAGAAAACCTGAAATTATTTTTGTTTGAGTTTTCAGTCAGGAGGTTGGAAACAGTGGAAGGGTTTTCTCTTGCTCTTCCCTGAGCGGTGTTGCAGTATTTTGGGATATGCATTTTTCCTCTTTCCAGACTTCTGCCACAGAAAGGATTTCTTTGGGCTGATTTGGGAAGTCTGGGAATTGCCATTTTCTTTCCCTTCAAAGCTCCTATTGGAAATGTCAAGACCCTTCCTGTCGATTTTCCTCACCATTCATTAATTCATTTGATTTAGTTTTGTTTGGAGGAAAAGAGGTGTTTACCCTTCATTTCTAGCAAAATTCTCCAGTCTGCTTTTGTAGCTGTTACAGCTTTATTTTTGAAAACTCGGCTTTTAGTCTGAGAAAGCACTTTGAAGTGGCAAGTTTTTAGTATGGAAATTTGAATTTTCTATAAATGAGCTTTAAATGTGTTTGTGTGAGTCTTATTACAGAAGTTTTCTATTTCCCATAACTTTCCCAACATTTAAAGTCAATCAAAGGAAATATTCCTGGGGAGGGGTGATGGAAAATACCCTCTGTAGAAATAATTTGAAATAGGTTTAGTCTTTTTTGAAAGATTTCAGCTTTTGGGATCTGGGTTAGAACCTCCTTCTCCTGTGATTAACTGGGGCATCCCTGTTGTCTCGATGGAAGTACCAGTGCCTTGTTGCTAAAATCTTTTGAAGTCAGTCTGGAGGTTGAATGCCCAGACAGAAATTGCTAATGTGAGGCTGCAGAATCCTGGAAAAAAAAATAAAAATTACGTTATCAGGCAGGTAAAAGAGTGACTGCCTGCTCAGGATGGTCTTGGAACAGAGAGAGGTGACTGGAATGAGAATGTGACCGCCCATAAATTGAGTGTGAGGCCACGATATTTTTTGCAATATTTGTGTTTTCAGATTTGGAGCTCAAAAATGTGGTTTGAAGTTTTTGTGTCCGTTGTGAGCAGACTTAGAGAATCTCCAGGTTCCAGCAGGATATGGTCTCATCCCTTGGGTAGATGAAGTGGCAATAGAAGAGTGGCAAGGGAAGTGAAAGGCATGAAAGGAAGATACAGATTAAACAGGTTTTTCACTCTTTTCCCTCTCTCTTTCCTTGCATTGGGATGATTTCTGTTTTATTTATGAATGTCAAAGAAAATAGCTTCCTTTTTTTTTCTCTAACAAAAAAAACCCCAAAAACCCACCCCCAAAACCCACCAAAAGCCAGATGGAAATTAGGGCTGATTTGAGCTGAGAAATCAACATTTGAAAACTCAGCTGAACTTACCCCTTCCCCCTCCTGTCATTATTCTGCATAAACTGGATCCATTTTTCCCCACTGCAATCAGCTGTGAAGGAGAACTTCCATCGATTTCAGCAGGAACAAGCTAGAACATGTTAGATTTAAATATTTGAATCCTCAGCTGTGCTACCCAGGCATGTCAATCTGTCTTAATACTTTATTTCAGGTTATTATATCAACAAATTTCAGTGATATGCTACAACAAAATTGCATTACATGCTCTCTCTGTGTTTTGAGCTCTCACACTCCATACACACTGGCATCCCTCCTCTGAGTGTGTGATTGTATGTGAGTCCCTAAATACCTTTCAAGCATGTTACATTTTTAATTCTTCAAGGAAAAAAAAAACAGCAGAAAACCCTGGAACAACAACCAACCAAGCACACACTTTTCTTAGATGGTGAAAACAGATTCTCTGAATTTTTTACCTCAAACAACACAGAGAGAAAGAGCTCTGGAGTTGGGTATGGGCTGCCAGACATCACAGTGAGCAGCACTACGGGATCCTCCAGCCAAAAGAGAATCCAAATTAGTGACCTATATTGGGGATAAACTGGTCATGCACCACAAACATGATGCTGTAATTAAAACCTTCCCTGGTACAGACACAATTGATGCCCAGCGTGCGCGTCGAGGCATACAAAGCAAAACAACTACTCTGGGAGAGTTAACTTTTTGAATCCAGCTCTGATGAAATGTGGAAGACAGGGAGGAGCTGGGATGTGCAGGAGCCCCGGGATGCAGGGCTGGGACTCACGCACGGCTGCGGGGACGGGAAAGCGAGGCGAGGAGCAAATACAAACCAGATCCCAACGTGGAGCTTAATCTCTCCATTATTTAGAGACAGAGAGTCCGTCGCTGTGCACCAGCCTCTCCCGGTGTCAGACATGCACCCCAGCTCAGAAATCCTCTTTTTCTAAAGTGGGGCTAATTCTGCAGAGCTCGTGTTTGGCTTTGGGAGCAGCCCCGGGCTCCGCTCGCCTCTGCTGGGGTGAATTCCAGCACGGATGGGGCTGCGCTGACATCAGGAGCCTTTGCTGAGTCAGGTTGTGCTGCCGCCCCACCTCGCAGCTCTGCATTTGCAGAGGGAGGGGGGGGAAAAGTCCATTTTTAACTGTTTGAGGCGTGAGGCCAGGCTGCAGCGAGCGGTGGAGCCGGCGCTGTCTGCCGGGGACGGTCACTCGCAGCGGGCTCTGGGGAGCTTTTCTGCTCCAACACGCGATTTAACCCTCTCAGCCTCCTGACAGTTGAATAAATAGGCAAATGAAGCAGGGCTTAATCTAGTGTCCACCCCCTTCCAAAGGCCCTGCACTAAAGAACTTAAGGAACTAATTGCTTCTGTATTGCTATTGCTGCCCAGCCGCTGCTGAAAGCCTCCTGGAGGTTTGCCTTCGGTCTGTGCTCTGCGTGCCAGCCTGATTTTGTTAGAATTTACTATATTTCCATATTAAAACAGCCAGGCCGGGGGGGAAAAAAAAATGGAAGAAGAAAAGGGAAAGAAAAAGAGAGACTCATTAAAACTGCATCATGTCACCCGGCTGAACTTCCCATCCCTCCACTTCCCCCCTCAATCAGCGGCAAGGATAACAATTAGATGTGATAGCTATTCCTAATAGGCAGCAGTTAGCGCTCGCTGCTCCAGCTCTGGCTAAAGCAGAGCCCTGGATCATCCCCTGCGAGGTTCCAAGCGCTGAGGCTCCCGTGGCCACACGGAGCTGTCCCAGGCTGGGGCAGGAGCCGCAGGGCTGTCCCCGCTCCGGGCAGCAGCAGCAGCATCAGCCCGGCACAGCCCGGCCCCAGGCTGGGCTGAGCCCCCGGGACCCCCGGCCAGGGCGGCAGCAGCGCTCAGCAGCACTCAGCCAGAAAATTTGGTGTTAGGAGTGGGAGAAAAGGTCACCTTGGAGGATCAGAGATAGGGAGTTAAAAGAAAGGGGCTGGGAGGGGGAGAGAGGGAGGGGGGCATAGGGGGAGGCTGAGGAGGGAAGGAGGGAAGGGGACGTAGGATTTCTAAGGAGGCCTGACCCGGGAGGATAAAATATCCTGTTTTCATTGGTTCAAATGAACCATTAGGGAGAGAGTAATTTGTTGACCTTTTTGCTGCCTTATCATGAGATGAACAGCCTTAACATGAGCTTCACGTTTGCCTTAACCCCACCGTAAATCATAGAAGAATCGATTTTTTCTTTTTCCTTTCCTTTTTTTTTTTTTTTTTCCCCTTCCCCAAAATATATAAATAAAGAACAACAACCAAGAAACCAGCCTATATTTTGAGATGATTTAGCAGAGCAAGGCCAGGTAGATCTGTGCATTGGTCAGACTCTGTGGGTGTTGTCCCCTGCCTTCCTTATTTGTTTTTGTTCTTTTTTTGGCTGAGCAAGTGGGAACCAGGGCTGTGCAAAGGCTTTGCTTCCTTTGGGAATTCAGGCTGGAGGACAGTGATTTTCCTCTTATTTCCATCAGCCTGGCTTGGCAGTAGTTCCAATGAAGTCAGTTTGCACTCCCCTAAAGCCAGTCTCTTTCCCCAGCTCCTGCAGATAGTCTGGCATGATTTTGGCCTAAGAAAGGCAGGGCCGACATGAGGGTTTGGTTGAAATGACAGTTTTAGAGTTCGCTGTGGACCTTCCATGCAAGGTTGCCATCTGTGCAAGGAAATGGAGCTCGCAGAGTTTGGAATATGTCAGCTTGCTGGGGGTGTTCCCAGAGGCTGCTCATTGCTGAGCCCAAACCACGCTTGGATCTTGTGAGGGACTGGCTTTTCTTGGGTTTCACCCTAAACCTTGATTTGCAATCTTTGGAGGCTTCAGGAGGGTCTGAGCACTGAGTACCAATCACAGATATACTCAATATGTTGCAGCAGAACCAAATGTTTTTAAAAAGCATTGGAAGTTGTCTGCTTTGGCATGGGAAGAAACCACCAAAAAGCTTTTCCTGTGTCCAGGTTTTGGATTATCAGTCCTAGGGTGTCTTGTGTTTGCTGTGAAGCAGCTGTCAGGGATGAGGTGGGATCCTGCCAGACAATTCCTGCCCTTTGAGGGAATTCAGCCTCACTTGCAGCTCCTCAGCTGCAGCTCCCACCCAGCTGAGCCAGTCCCACTTTTCCAATCTGTCCACAGCGTTTTGTACAACTTCACTCTCGATATTTTGTTGTCTCTCCTTGGCACAGCAGGGAAAACTCTTCCACTCTCACACTGGAAAACATTGACCAATTCTAAACAGAAAATTACTTGAAATTGCAGGTTAGCCAGGATTTTTTACTTTGCAACGTTTGTGTTTCCATTGAGTCTCTTATTATAGGAAATTTAGATATGGAGCAGAAGCATCTGGCCTTCAAAAGACCCTGAAATTGCCATGGGATGTTATGATAATGCTGCTTTTATGTGACTGATCTTTTCCATTTGTCCTTTGCTCTCTAGGTAACAGCTTGGAAAATGTCACCTTTTGGTAGGTAAAGAGAATTCTGCTCTGTGTAGGGTTTGTGATACCAACTTTTATTATAATCATTCTACATGAGATGCAGATCTTCCAGCAGCCAGAAAATTCTTCTCAAATGAACCCAAATCAGGAAGGTCAAATGTTCTCATGGAGAATGCAAGATAAGGATGACTTCTGTGCCTGCTCTTGAATATAGCATCTTCTTTGATCAGAAAGATATTTAAAATTACTTCTAGCAGCAGGCTGGGTAACAATATACCCGTGTGTGCCAGGCTAAAAATAGCCCTTGGAACTGCATTTGTACTACACTGTGAAGTATGTGATTGCTGGGAGAGATTTCAGAACTTTCTTTTTTTGCTTTCTGTCTTACATTAATTAAACTTTCCAAACATATCTTCGACATATTGGATGTCAGGATTTCTTCCTCAATTGCATGATCACCTTGGGTTTTGGAAGGTGTTGTTGGATTTTTAGTGGTAGAGTAGCTATTATGAAAGTGGGTTTTATTACATTAAGAGTTTAAAGAAGCTATTCTTAAAATAAATTATAACCTGAATAACAAACACATAACAATAGGGTTTTATAGAACCCTATAACAGCAGCATAGGCCCTGTAGTTTAACCAAAAATCAAGGAAAAATCAATTATAGAGCTTTATTTTAAAGCTTTTCCTATGCAGTTCTTGCAGAGTAAACTTTAAAACATGCTGTTCTATGAAAGAAAAAAAAATGTATTAGTAAACCAAGGAGTAAAGTGAATGAAACTTGTTTAAAGTAAAAAAAAAACAGAAGAAATTGCAGAAGAAAAGAATCTCTTCTAACGAGCTTTCTTTTCTGTTTTTATTTATTTAAAGCTAATAACATCCTTGTACTAAGCTTTGAAGCCCGAGAGTGTTTGTGTGTGGTGGGGAAGGAGCAGGGGCTGGAGGACTCCCTGATGCCTTTTTGGCACCTTCATGATGATGTTTGATCTTCACCCCCACTCCCCCCCAGCTCCAAACTCAGCTCACGCCCTCGCTCTTTGGAATGGTGCAGAGAACTCTCAGGCATAGAAATCTGGGCTTTCCAGGAAAATTCATAGCAATTCATCCACCTTCATGCAGTCCCAGTGCACCAGGACTCCTGCTAAGGCACAGGGACACCAAGACAGGGCCATGCTCAAAGCCACCATTGGTTCCATGTGCAGGTTGTAGGATCAAGGCTTTGGCCATTTCTCCAGGGGGTGCAGATGGAGCTGGAGGGACTCTGGAGCTGTGCAAATACGTGGTAGGATGGAGATAAGTATCTGTATCTCCTATTTCCCAGGGTATTTTGTACCTCCTCCCATTTGGGTGCCCTCCATGAAGCACAGCCACCCCAAAGGAAAGCAGGCTGGGAGGTTTTGGGGGATGCAACTCAAGCTCTGTGAGATCTGGGGCACTTGGTGTCTATGGAATTTCTCCACCCAGCACCTCCCCACCCCATTTGTGTCTGTGTGCCTGCTGTCTGCTCTTACCCTGTGTGGGTGCACAGTTTAATTACTGCTGTGGAGACAGGTTTTTTTGCTTTTGTTTCTCCTGTATTTCTCAAAAAGAGATCTCAGTAATATGCCCATATAGAGAGGATTGTCTTTCCAGGAGGCTGCAAAATTTGCTGTTGAGAATTTTTATTAAGCACCTAGAAATGCATGCAGTAAATACAGCCTGTAACAGCAGAAAGAGCACAAGGAATGGTGCTTAGAGGGCCAGGAGGGATCTGGGAGTGTCCAAGGGAGGGGAGGAGGCCTTGCAGTCCCCACTTGATCCTGAGGAAACTGAGGCACAAACTGTGGTAGCACAGGTAGAAATCCTAAATCAGGATGAAGGTGAGACTGGGCCCTGGTGGAGGAGGAACCTGAGGATGTGTGAGGTGCTGCAGGCTCTGCCAGCTCCCAGCACTGCAGATGATCCACACCAGCACCCAGCACCCACATCCACAATCCTTCCTGCCTGGGTCACGGGATCACCTTCCTTTCTGGGTGTTGACAAATACCTGAAGCACAGCAGGTGCCTGCTCACACCTTCCTTCTTGAAACATAATTAAAAATGAATTCCAGACCTCATGAAACCCAAAAGGGACAGGGAAGAGTCTGGATCCACGCATCCTCTTCCTGTTCCCAATATTTATCTGCCTGTGGAAAATGCTGGGGGGTGGCTGGCAGAAGCTATATTTCGATAACAAGAATGGAAGGAACATGTGTACACAGTTGTTTTCCCTGACTGGGGTCTGTGTAGTTCCTCTGGAAGGTTAATAAATGGTATGCAAATCCTCTTAAATGGCCGTGTTTACACCACAGCTTAGTGGCTCCAGCCATGTCCTCTACTTTCAACTCCCGAAGTTTGAGTGCAAAAAGAATTTGCTTCCCCACGCTCTTTAGGGCTCTCCCAGGTTTTGTCCATGCTTTTGCTCAGCTATCTGCTCTTGGGATCAGAAAGGGCATCACCAGAGGAAAGAAAAGGAAAAGAAAAGCCAGATTTGCCTAGTGAAAAAAAAAAAAAAAAGAGAAAAAAAGATGTTTTCCTTAAAGACAGGAGGCTACTGTAGTGCAAAATGAATGATTAATAAGGATAAGAAAAACCTAGTTCAACAGGGCAAATGCTCAATAACAGCTCATTTAATCATTGGCAGATTAGCTGCAAATGCAAAGTGCCCGTGCAACACTGTGTTAACTTATGCTGGAAAGCGTTGGCTACTCCTTTAATGACAGCATAACCTTTCATTGTGCATTTATTTTAAAGTCCACTCCTTAAATGGTGGAGCATTTGAATTTTTTTATTATTTTATTATTTGCTGTTGTTCTTTTGCCCTCAATGAATTTTACAACACGGGAATCTGTTGTGAGTTGTGTCACCTCTGCAAATATTGCCGGGCTGGAGTTGTGTCTTTGGGAGAGAATCGGATTTCATAAAGTACAGGCTCAGCTTTGGCAACTGCTGCTCCTCCCCTGATTTCATTTTCTGGCAGCCCTGATGCTGTCCTTGCGTAATTGTCCTTATGAGAACCAAGTACACCGTAACAAGTGCATTTATTTGTTAGCATCAGGAGAGAGGTTTAGCTTGGAGAAGTACAGCCATCCAAGACCTCCTCTCGAGCAACACAATCACTGCAAACAGAGGATCTGATTCATGGGTGATTTTTAGAAATATAATTATTGCTCTTGCTGATTGTCCAAAGAACCGTTTGTTGTACACAAATTGCATTTATTATTTGCATTCATGATGAACACAGGAGGCTTTTACTGGTGGCCAGCGGGGGCTCTGAGGGAAGATCTCAGCAGCTTTCCAAGGTGTGTGGTTTTTTTCCAAACCAGAGGAGAGAGTCAGAGGTATCACCCATGGCCTCAGGTTTTTGAGGGCAAACAAACCAGGTTCTCCCACTCTCTTTTATCACAGAAAGGGCTGTTCCTACACATAATCTTCTTCAGCCTCAGTTTACCCAGCATAAGCCTGGGCTACCACGACTGGGATAGTGGGGGACATGAATAAAGGAATTGATGTACAAAAAGAAAGTTTGGGCCAAATAAAGGGGAAGAATTGGTGGCTGAATTAGAACTAAAATTGATATAGAGAGTTGTGCTTGGCTGGGCTCTACCATAATTCACATTTGCCTCCATCAGCAAGTCCTGGTGCACAGAAACCCCAAGGATGCTCTTTGTCAATTATTTTGTGGGACTGGCTGCTTCAGCCTCCCAGCATCGCTCCCCACGTGCTGTGATAACAGGATAAGCAAGAGGCAATTTTCCTGATAACACATAAATGTTTGGTTTCTGCTCAAATTCATAGTGTAAAGAAAAACACTGTTTGAGGAAGGCTGGGTGAGCAGCAGTGCAAATGTTGTAAGTACCAGTTCATAGAGATGTTAGTAATGAATCTATTCTGCATTAATATTTTTGTTTATCATCATACAGAGCTTTCAAACAGCAGGGATTGTTTAGCAATAAAATGCGCTTCTTAACCAAATTCCCCATTCTTCCCCCCCTCAAACATGTCTGACCAGCTCTCTTGGCACTTTCCATCACATTGTAATTCTGCAGGTCGCCTGTCACGTTGCTGAAGAGATAGAAACAAAATCGTGTGTGTAGGAATTTGATCATTTGAGCTGGTTTTAAGCTCATTTCAATTAACTTGGTACACTGCTGGAGATAAGCTGTCCCTGCCTGGAGTCACCTTTACTGATAGTCTGTACAGGATGTGAGATATATGAAGTTCACCATGGATTCATATTTATCACCAATAACTATACAGTGATGAGAGGCTGGTAATGCACACTCTGTCATTATCTTTAGCACTTTATATATATATTTGGCTCCTGTGGCAGAAACATTCTCATGGCTGTTGTAAGTGAAGCATCACCTGTGTAACAGATTTTCTGACGCTTCCACTTTGCTTCTCAAATTCAGAGGAAGAGGTGTGAGTGTGATGGGCTCTGAAGGTGGTGGGAAGGCTGAGGAAGGCACAGGAGAATTGCAGCAGCTCTCAAAAGGTCTTGTGCAGGCTGGAAGCATTTGCATTCCCCATTTGCAGGTGGGCTTGTAGGTGCATGACAGCACTATTGCCCAGCAGGACAAGGGTTCCAAAGCTTTAAGAGCACTGGAGAGTGGTCTGTGACCTCTGGTACCTGCAGAAACCTTTTCCTGGCAGCCACCTGGGGCTGAGGAGACATCAGCACGGGCACTTCCATGGAGCTGAATCCCACGTGTGTCAGGAGCTTCATGGACATGCTGCTCTCTAAAGTCCCAAATAAAAGGTTGAACCACCTCACAGCCCAGCACAGCCAAATTCCTGCAGTTCTAAACCATTCTGTGAGGGAGCTCTGCTGCAGCACGTCAGCAAGGCAGAGGCCCCTGAGCACTGGCAATTTTAGAGATGATCTCTATTTTAGAGATCAAAGCTCATGACAGGATGCAATTATGTTTAGCAGAGACAGGTGATCAGGGACTAAGACTTTGCATAGGAAAGAAGGGCTTGGCATAAGAAATCTGGAACAATGATGAGATTTCTTCCTTGGCTGTTGGTCACAAGTGGAGGAATAACATCATTAAGATATTTACTGAGTACCCAGAGTGGGAATGTTCCTGTAGGTTGTCCAGCAGCACTGTGCACACTGAACTCTTGTTAAAATTCCCATCTCATTCAGGACTTTTTATAAAACAAACTATTTAACCAAACTGCCAGAATATGGTTAATAAGTGCTTTTTTTTTTTTTTTTCTGACACAATCTTTTTCTTTTTTTTTTTCATTTGAAAGAGAACACAAGAAATTGAGTAAATATTGTTTGTAGCCCTTGGTCAGGTGTTTCCTTCAGTGGAAGGTAGCACAGACATTTGGAATTGCTGGCTGTCAAAGAAGCAGTGATAGCAGGGCTGTTTGGAGCACAGAGTGTTGCTGTGGAACTCAGCCCAGCTGTAGAGAAACAATGGAAAAAAAGCCTGTGGATGATGCCACTGAGTTTGGATGTGTATTTTCTGGTCCCTCCTATGAAGCACTAAGGCTGTGCCCTGTTCTGTGTGTTTTCTGTGTTTCTCTGACACCAGACCAATGCCATTAACTGTGGGTTCTCTCTGGTGAGGGATGGGGACAGCGATCGATAACCAATATGTATTTCATAAACACTCAGCCAAGGTCACTAAAACAAACACAGGAACAGATCCACAGTACCCTCCTGCTAAGTCCATGTGTCTCTAGGGAATATTCATTGCTATTGGGGTGCAGGTGTTATTTCTGCTGCTTTGTTTTAATTCAGCTGGTCCCTGAAGGATCTGATGGACTTTGGAGACCTTCTGGCTGCACCTTTTATCAGCTGACACTATCCATCTGTGGCACAGTGCTGGCCTTTCCTGTGACCTGTCTGCTGGGTGACCTTCATTTTGCCCCACCACTGATGTGTAGAGCCAGTTCTAGCTCCTCAACTATTTAACCCTTCAGCACTGTAGATCTGATTGCTCTTGCACCACGGTGGAAGAGGAAAGGCAGCTGTACAAACAAACAGCTCCTGCTGCTGCAGATGTGTCATAACCAAGGGAGGCAGGTGGGCACATTAAAGTAACGAGTTTTGCTGGAGCATTTGGGCCAGTGTCTAGGAAGAGTCACTGGATGTCACTGGAAAGTCTTGGTGGGATGCTGGGTGCCTTCCATAGGTGAGGCTACTCCAGCTCAGTGGCCCAGCCAAGTTTCTAGAGACAGTAAGAGGAGCTGTTACTTCTCTCTGATCCTTGAACCAGCAGGTCTGGGTGCTTAAGAAGCCAGAAGGCAACAACTCCATCTTTACTTCCATTTATCTTAAACATTTCTTTAGAGAATTTTTTTTTGTGGGATGAGCTCTCCAAGGATTGGAATTGCCAAAATATGGACTGAATATTTGGATTAGTTGGGATATTTGAAAAACTGCCATCCTAAATAAGAGAGAGAGAGCATCTGCATGTTGGTGATTAGGCCCTGGTGCTGCTCTGCTCAGATTAAAAGCCCCGTTTCTCTCCCTGTCAAACACTCTAAGGAAGGAACTTCATCTTGGTAAACCATCCAGTTTAAGTATTTGAACACTAAGTGGAAGTTTCTGGTGATCAAAGTAATTTCCTTGAATAATGTATTCATACATAAACCTGAAAGAAATGTCATAATTGCAATAAGGTGTCTCTGGGGAGTTTGGTTATCATGATATAATCACATCCCTGGAGAGTGAGAGGCACGAGGCATAGCCTTGTGCTTAATAACACCCCAAGGGTGTGATTATCTCACAGCAATCGCACCCTCATTGTGCCATGTGGCCTCAAGAGCTGCAAAGGGGAGAGAAAGCCACAAATTTTAAGTGGAGGCAACAAAAACATGGGGACCTTGGGTATTTGGACACCGATTTCTGCATTCTTTTAGGTGGAAAGAAAAAAGCCAGGAGCAGCATGATAAACAGCAGAGAGTGAAGCTGTTTCCTTGCAGAGCAAGAAAGAATGGGATGCAGTATCTGTCCTCAGCCATCTGCTGTGCCTTGTCCTGCCTTCCCTCTATTTTTTTTTATTTTTTTTTTTAATTCCAGCACGCTGAATTAATGTGGAGGGGCTGTCTGTGACGCAGCACTGACCTGACAGTGCCTTGGCAGTGTCACACTGCCTGTGGCACCTGGGCACGGCCGGCATGGCTCTGCCTCCATGGGGAAGGACATGGTGAGGAGGATGAGGAGAGGCTCTGCTCAATCCCCCCCCTCTCCACATCCTCCTGCCTGCTCCCAGACTCCTCCTGCTCAGGGCAGTGGGAGAAGGGAGGCTGTAAGGCAGGTGGGATGCTGCTTTGGGCGGTGTTGTTTGTGTGGGAGTCTCAGAAATCCGGGGATTTTGCTCCTCTGTGCAGGTCTGGGAGCTGGATTTAGAGGAGAGGTTTCCTTGCAAAGGCTGACATGGCTTAAAGCTGCCTTATCCTCTGCTGGTTTCCAGGGGGGAGTGATGTGAGGGAAGGCTGCTCAGGGGGTTCACAGAGGCACAGCAGGTTACAAGACCTGCAGCCTGTTCTGAGCTGTCTCAGCAGCACGGTGTGGATGGGACAACTGGGTGCAATATGGAAAGAAAATCACTGAGGTTTGGTTGTGTATAACCATAAGGGCAAGAGGAAAGAGGAATGAATCCCCAGCCCAGCTGTATTGCTTTGGAGGGAGTCTACTTGTGCTGCTTATGAAGGTGATTGCTGAGATCCACTCCCACATCTTTTCCTGAAATGGGGTCCTGAAGGTGTGCTATGCTTCCCAGGAAAAGGGACAGTTGGAAATCCAAAACCCCTGACTTTTGTGATAGGTATTTCCCCTAATTCTCCAGACCAGCTGGTTTTAAATCCAACCATGTGGGCCCAGAGGTGCAGAATTTGATTGGGGACATACACTTTTCATCAGGGAGAGACAACATCTTACTTCTTTGCATCTTTTTTTTTTTTGTACCTGTGATTGCAAGGAGCCACAGTTTGACTCTTTTTTTTTTGATTGTGAAGGAATAAAGTGGTTGCCAGAAAACAGGAGGTTTATAGCTTTCCTCTTGCTCTCCCTGCCCCAGCTCAACGTGCACAACCTTTGTGTGCAAAAAAAGAGGCACCTCCACTATTCACAGAATGCTGCAGGGAATATATCATGTTTATAGCTGTTGGGAAAAAAAAAAGAGTTGTTTAAATCTATTGTGTGCTCTCTAAGGTTTGCAAAGCCAGAATTGTTTGGAAGATAAACAATTTTATTTTTTTTTAAACAATGGAAGATGGATGGCTGTTATGTAGGTATGGGGGAAAGGAGATATTTTATTGTGGATTTTTGGAATTTCCAATGGCTTGTAGACGTGAAGTAGGAAGGAAAAGAAGGGACAAAATTCCAGCAGTGCCACAGTGCAGCATTTCTGGTCCATTTCTGATTGTAGCTCCAAAGGTTTTGTTGAAAATCATTGTTTCTGTAGCACAGTCCCTCCCTGATGGTGTGTCCTGCCATTGCTTTACTCTGCTTTTGAAAGCTGCAGAATATGAGGGAGGATTTTTGGCAGCTGGTGAAGTACACCCTGAATCATCTGGGGTGGCAAGTTGGTGTTTTGGAAGCCCCAGTGAGGGCTGTGCTGGTGTCTGGGTGTGGGGATCAGTCACTGCTTGCTTTGCTTTGGGCTCTCCAGCCAGAAAGGGAAGGGCTGCCCAATTCCCTGAGCAGGGTGGCTGTGCTCTCCTCTACACCCTGAATTCTTCACTGTCCTTCCCCACAGCTGTCAGCTTGGGGATTTATCAGACATCTTCTCTTAGCTTGAAAAACTTTTCACAGGGTTGACAAAAGATTGCCAACAGACCTGGTGGGACCTCACTGTACCAGACCTCTTGTGATGGGCAGAGAAAATGTTTCTCTTTTGAATAGCTACTTCTGCATTTTGGGTACTAGGGAACATTTTTTAGAGACTCTCTGTTAATTTGGCTTTGGGAAAAACACTGTATGAACAAATCTAGTGAAAAATCCTGGCGAGAGAGGAGAATTGACTAAAACAAATTAGAGAGGTTGGGTGCTTATTGCCTAGTCAGCTTATTAGATTTCTTTGAGAATGTTTTTTTAAAATCTGAAAGCCCCAAGGTGTAACTAGCGTGCTTTATGTTTTTATAGAGTCTAGGCAATTTCTACAAATTGAAAAATCATTTTAAGCTTTCAGAACATGTCAGGATGATGAAATGAGTAAATTCTGTCTATTTTTTGATGACATTTCCTCATTCTTGCTCATGGTAGGCTTGTTTTTGTTTACTATTAGGAGATGTCAATAAGTTCTGAAGTGGTTTTTTGTTGTTAAAATAACAACATGGATATTTGAGGGGAAAAGCACACGTGGATATGGATCCAGCAGACACAGGGAAGCGAGGGAATGGCTGGTCAGGCTGACCACTCTTGACAATATCTCTTTAAGAAAGCTCTGTACTCTCTTGCAATGTTAAAGTTGCTAAGGTAACTGTGCATTTTTTTAGAGCACAGCAATGTAAATAGGTACATGACCTGTATAAATTCTCAGTGCATAAATTACTAGAGCCCTCAAGCTAGAGTAACTTATACACTTCCTTATTTCCAAATGACTTTTTGGCATCTCTGCATGTCTAACGCACAAGGATTTGACGTGCCCGGTTCATGCTGCAGAATGTCCACCAGCAAAGCCAGGGCACCGATTTTCCCCAGTGGTTTTGGTGCAAAGAGGAGCCAGGATTGCTTCAGGGGCTGTAATGGGCCCTGGAGGAGAGGGGGACTGGCTCAGTGGTCTTTTCCCCTCCTGCCTTGCACCCCTTCAAGTCTCCCCAGCTCATTTCTGTGCTGGGGGATGCAACCCCTTGGGTTGGCATCAGCCTTGTGTTGGGCAGGCAAGGAAGCTTGGGGTTCTCACTGGAAACCTGTGTCCCTGCCTACAGCTATGCCTGACCTCCCACCTGAGTGTAATTCCAGGAGCTGTTTGAAATAGGGTGTCTGGGCCCAGACATGTAGGTCCAAGATACCCTAGTGAGTCCCACAGCCTGTGCTTGGGTCTAATCTGCATCTCCCACAGCAGCTTTGCTCAGTGCCAGCTCTGCACGGTACCTGTTGTGCTCTCCTTGGGCTGCAAGAGGCCAGATTGTCTTAGGAAAACTGAAGCTGAACAGCTCCTGCTTTGATGCCAAATTCTACAACCCACAGCCTTGTCCTTTGTCCTCTTTTGCTATTGTGTTGTTGCAGCATCCTTGAATGCAGAGTTGCTGGAGGGGATAATGCAGCTCAGTTAATTTTATGCCTGTGCACACTGTTGCTGTGTCTGCACTCGAATTGTGTGCGTGGCTTCGGAGCGGGGCTGGATGTTTGGGTCCTGCTGCCTTATGATAAAAGGTGTCAAGCTCCTGATGGAGGCTTCTGGTGCAGAAATATGTGCACATACACCGGGTAACACATGTCCAGTCATTCTTCATGCTGTGTTCGGCCTGCTGCACATATGCTGCAAAAATAGCTTGACCACTTGCAGCAAGCCCAAATGCGCTGAGATGATCTCTGTGCATCCAGGGGCCGCTTCTCTGGGATTTCTGGGTGCCCATGTGGCCAAAGCCTTCACTCTACATCCAGATAAAATGTTCTGGGAGACAGGAGGGATGGGGGTGTCCAGGGGGAGGCTAGCCCTGGCTTGGTGGTACATACTGCTGGTAGTTAGGAGGGGATATAATCTTATTTCTGGAAATATCTGCTGGTGAACATCAGACTGCCCACATGTGCCTTAGCAACATCCCGAGCAGCTCTGCGGTGAGGTCATGGACCACCGCGGGGAAGGCAGCACTGCCAGTGCCAGTTTCACAGGCTCCTTGTCAACAATACCATCTGCTGGATGGATCACTGCTTGGAAAGGGATGGCAGGACGTGGCATCTGACCATGGTGTGCAAGCTTATCTCCACGCTTACCTGTGGATACAAAAGGGTCTCTCTATTAAGAAATGTTCTGGAAAGGTGGCAGTGTACCCCTGTCCCACCCTATTCCAGTGGTCAGGGGTCTGGCTGAAACTGCTTGGACCTTCAAAGCTGGTTCAACTTCTGCTGAAACAATCCCAGAGAATTTCAGGCTGGAGAAATATTTTGACTTGCCCTCTTCCTTTGGTTCCTGAGTCCTTTCTTCTTTCTCAGCCAGGGAAACATCTCTGAGATGTTTATGACTTCTCATATGATACAGGAGGATGTGAGCAGCCCAGTGCTGGCAGACCCAAATGGTGTCAGAAGGCAGAGGACCTGGAGGCCAGTTTGGAGGGCTGTCCCTCCCTGAGCACCAGAGCTCAATGTATGGGCAGGTTCACTCTTGCTGCTGACACACAAAATCCCAAATCAGGTCTCTCATCCTCAGACTGCTGGGTTTTCCTTACATGTTTGTGGTTTTACAGTAATAGAGGTTGCTGGGGAGAAATGACCTGAGCACATCCCAGCAGAGAAATTGAGAGCAGGATTCAGGCTGGACATTGAAGCAGAAACCATTTCAGGAGCAGGAGGGTGAAGGAACTGCTGTGGGGAGAAGTTTGAGACCACAACTGGACCGATTTAGTGTTTGCTTATGTTGTGCACTGTCTTATTTGTAAGATAGAAATAAGTTGATCTGAAAAAGTCCCATCTGCTGAGCTTTGGTACAATTATACTGAGACTCAGTGGAAAATACTGGAGAAGTTCTGCAGAGATTTTTTTTCAAGCAAACCAACAGGAGGTGGGAACACTCCTTCCCTTGGCTTGCAAGGAGAGTCGCTGTCTTATGACTCCTTGCTTCAATGAGAAGTTATTTCCTTTCTTCAGGGCAGGAGCTTTGCAATCAGAACCTTCTAAGTCAGGCAGGAAAATTCAGCAGTGGATGCATTGCTTTCTCCCCAAATCCTCTGCACTGCTGCTCCTGTGGCAGCACCCATGGGTCACCCATCCTTGGTGGGTGACGGAGCTGCGCCCTGGCTCTGCGCACGCCGCGAGGTGCGCGGATTTCTGGTGGTTTTTTCGATGGGAGCACTATTTTCAGGAGGAGATGGACTGTGCTGGCACGGGGCCAGCAGCAGCCCTTCCTTGCCAGGAAGCCAGATGCATGGTCACATTGCCTGGCTCTCCCTGGCAAGGCTGGGAAAGCTTCAGCAGGTGTGATCAAACAGCATGCGGGAGCCGCAGGTCCAGAGCCGCCTGCCTCCGAGGTACCACCGCACTTTGGCAGAGAGCCCCTGCACGGCCAGCAGCCCCTCAACCAAACCACAACCCCTCCCTGCTGGGTGCTGCTCCTCCCCGGAGCATCCTGCGCTGGGCTCGGCTTTGTGGGATGGCTTTGGAGCAAGGAGCAGCAGCAGGATGGAAAGGCTCTTTCCCCTGCCCTCCTCCCCCGCCAGAGCCTTCCACCTCCTCAGCAATGTTGTGGCGAGAGCAGAGCCTCACAGTCAGCAGACTGCAGTGACAGATGGCAGGTCATAAGCCCTCTCGCTAATCTAACACTGGAAAAGAAAATAGGGCTGGGGGTGATTCAGCTGCTAGGCCTCAAAGCGAGGGGCTGACGGGATAGCACGCTCCTCTGACATGTCCTTGAAGGATGCTGCATCCCAGAGGACTGCGGGAACAAAAGTAAAGTGACGATCAAGCAAAAATCTGTTTGCAGAATAAGGCAAATTTTGCTAAAAATGGATAATGTGCTCAGAGTCATTCTGAGTAATTGGATTTCTATTAGCAAGATGCAAATATTACTAATAGAATTCTCTAGCAGGAATAATTTGTGCTCTGGATCTGAAGCTACCCAGGCACCGTTGTCTTTCCATCCTTAATTGTCCACTGACCAGAGCTGTCTGCACCCTAAATGTATTTATCTATCAAGCTGTCTCTTTGTATGTGTGGATCTGAAAGCAAGCTGAATCCATTTAATTCAGCACAGCATTCTGGAAACATTCATGTGGCAAGAGGAATTTCTTGGCATTTGTAAGCTACGACTCGCATTTAAAACTAATATATTTTATTTTCAAGGAAGGAGTACAGGCTGCATCCTGAGCCTCCTGCTCCTGCTGGCAAATACCCATCCTGCTGAAGAGGCAAAGCTTGTGACACCGTGGTGGAGGCCGATGTCAGAGGCTGTTGGTCCCCTCCATCCTACCATGAAATTGGTTTAGGGTTGGGAGATGAGCATCACTGACTGGTGGGGAAAACCTCTCAGGAGACACAAGGGGTTCTAACACCACTGGGCTGGACGGTCCCAGTGAAACCAGTGGGGATTTTTGCTGTGGGAGGCCACAAACCTGAGCTTTAAATGTCCAGAAACATTTAACCACAGGTCAGGTTTGCAGATATAAAAACTGCTAGAAAACCATAGCTCTGCTGAAATGTAGAGTTGTGGATAATTGTGGTCCTGCCTGCCGGATCTGTGGTGGAGAACATGCCCTGCTCTGTGTGTAGCTGGTAGCTGTGAGGGCAGGCACTGCTCAGACACTGCTGGTGTCACCCTGAAACAAAACAAAACCAAAAAATCAGCGTCTTTTTAAAACTGATTCCTGAAGGGAGTATATTTTAGGAATTTTTAAAATGAAAATGTCTTTTCAGCGGAACAAGTACCTGTACATGATGTTCTCCATATTTTCTGAGGAGGAAAACCTCCCACTTTTGAAAACAGCTTTTGCAAAAAGTGTTAAGGGGTTTTTCAAGCTACAGTTCAAGGTTTTTTTAGCTCAAATGTTCCACTTGTTGCCCCAAAATATTTTATAAAAAGTTTTCAGGCTTGAAACATTTTAAAGAGATAGGAAATCATGGTGTTCTAAAAAACTATTTTGGTGGAGGAGAAACACTTGTGGGCTGTTACCACCAGTGTTGACATCAATTCTGATTTTTAACTTAGTAACAAGCTTGAACTGGCAGAGAGCAGAGCAATTTCTTCTGGTCCTTCCTGGCTTTCTTCTTGGAGGAGGAAGGAAAAAAAGGCTGTAGAAAGAAGATACTTCCTCTTTGCACACTTCTGTATCCTGGTATTGTTGTGATGGGGAAAAAGGGATATGGAAAAGGAAATTTTCTCTGTCATGGTGTAGAGCTAGAAAATATCTGGACATAATACTGCAAAACAGAACACGATATTGAAATTATATTGGCTCTTCCAACCTTTAGAGATATTGTCAGTGCTGAAGTGCATTAAGTTCATGCCAGTTTGGAGGTCTGTCCTGAAGTTTGCCTTCATGAAGAGCTAAAATGGATTAGGGAAAAGAGTGATATCTTACAAGCTACCAGGAGACTGGATGCTTCTACTTTGCTGATGTTGAAACAAATACAAATATTGACACGAAGGTTTGGGGTGAAACTAAAGCCATGTGGTGTGTAAAGGGCAGTCTGTCAGGAAGTCTAAAGAAGTTTGTTTTGGACTTTGGAAGTTAAACACTTTGGCAAGTTCATTTAGCCAAAACTGGAGCAAGGAGGTCTTGTGCCAAAGAGCAGCTTCTCTGTCATTTGGGTGTAAAAAGGTGGTGTGGCTGTGCTGGCAAACAACTGTGCAGGTGAGTGGAGGGGGACACCTGAGAGGCCACACTGTCTTCTCCAAGCTCCCAGCAAGTGAAACAGTCATGCAAGCCCAGAATTAGGGCTGGAAATTTCAGTGGTCAATCCCTTCCAAGGATCCAACACTGTACTGTCAATGACCTGCTCATGGATCTGATGGGAAAGGTCCATTTAAAAGCACAGAACCCCCAATGATTCTCATAACTGAGAAGATTTAGCCTTTCTGAAATATGATATAGATTATCCTTTGCTCCTAGGAGTTACAGAATGCAACCCTCTACTAAATGCTCTGGCCTTTGCTTCGTAGTTTGATCCTGGGAGGAGATAACCTTGGAAAAGGGGTTTTGTTACCTCCTTTTTTGTCTCAGCAAATGGGAGCAAAGATGGTTGAGATGGTAATATTAAGAAGCTCAGTAAAGACATGTTTTGCAAGAAGGTATCATTTTTATGATCAAATGCCATATAATAATGTATTACTATCAGTGATGTGGGGCAGGGTCTCACTGTGACCTGCTGTGCTGTTTGAGCATCACAGGAGAGTGAGCCCAAACTGTCCCCATCCGCTCAAAAATCCAGAGGATTGGTTTCAGCTATGGCTCAGGTCATTCTTGGAAAATCAGAGGCTTCCACCCATTATCACCACTGAAAATCTGACCTGGGAAAGTAAGTGCAAATGCAGTCAATGAGTCTGTGCTTAGACATGCCCACTCTGCTGCTGGAATACTGAAATAATTAGGATAAAATTTATCATTTTGCTGGAAAATAAGGCCAATATAGAAGGGAGATGAACAAAAAGAAGGCGTTAAATGCCATGCCCTGTTTTTAAAGTCCTTCTCTGTAAGTACAGCCGAGGCACTGGAGGTGAAAGAGCTGCTGGTTCCAGTGATGTGACAATAATAATAAGCAGTAGAAGTAGTGGCAAAGCTGAAGGCAGGAGCTGGGGCGGGGGAACTCTGGCTGTGTAAGTCGGCTTGTGCAAATCCCAGAGCTCTCCTTATCTCCCTGTGCCTTTGGTTGGCATATCAGCCAGACAAAGAGCTTAACGCAACTTGGCAGAGCGGCTGGGGAAATTGTTTAAAATTTCCAGCAACTGGAACAATTAAGTAAGCCTAGGAACGACGGAGAATAGTTGTCCCCTTAGGATTCCTATCACCCAAGGATAACATTTCCAGGCTTTGTCCAGCAAGAGATGTCACTTCATTTACAGAGATCCTCACAATGTTGAGGTATATTGGATATTGGTTATTATATGCAGAAGACTATCAGGAATCATCTCAGCTGGGCTAATTGTTCCCGGGTTCAGGGCTGATGGAATTTTAATTTAAGTGCTTGTGAAGTTTCCCAGAATTATAAAAGATGATGGAAAAGCCGTGGTTTTCAGAAGTATATTATTAATAGCCTGGATTCAGGGAATTTAGGGCTTGAGCCAAATGCATCCCTGAGAAAGAAATTCCTCAACTGGGACTTACTACCCTTGGCTGCCTGTTTTGGGATGGAGACAGGATGGAGAAGCAGCATTTTCTACAAGAACTGACTGTGGCAAGGGCTCGATTCCCTGACAGTCGTGTTGACGTCACATTCTTCAGTGTTTGTTTTTGTAGCTTGCAAAAAAAAAAAAAAGAGAAGTGTTGCCCTATTTTGTGTCACTGCTTTTTCTAGGGTGCTTCTCTTCCCTTCCACCTCTTTCCTTTGCTGAACCTGTGCTGAGGATGCGTCATTCCTTCAAAACCCGCTCCCTTTGGATGGGGGAGGAAAACGAGAAAGGGGTGGAGGGGTGGGGAGGAGGAGCAACGACTCACTGGTACTGTAGGAATAGTTGCTTTATTATCATAAAAAAATTGCACTCTAAAGATTTTTAGGATCAAAACATACCAAAGAAAATGTAAAACAAAATTAAAATGAAGTCGGTATTCACATTGTCAGCAGTTATTTTGTCACTGCAAAGCATCTCCTCAAAGGAATATTGTGCAGCACAGCAGCAGCCGAATGAAGCAAGCAGCTCCGGCGTTTACTTAAAAGGGAAGTGCAGGGACATCTTCAAACTGCAGTAATGGATCCCTGGGGTTTCTCTAAAGTCTGATAGTGGCACTGACATTTCCTGTGAAGTTGGAGGCTGGCAGGTTGTTAAAACTTCCCCGTTTTTTTTTTAACTGCATCAAGTGTTGCTGTAGTTTGTTGAACGTATAAAATCACTTCTCCACCTCCTCCTTTTTTTACAAAAAAAAAAATAAAAAAATCCAGATATCAATAAAGAACTTGAGAGAGGAAAACACTGTAATTATAGCCAAAAAGCTGGCACAATGCCTGCTGTATAAACCCGTTATTTTGGTAGCATAGAATTCGGTACTGGAATAATTCTCTGGGTGGAAACTTGGCAAACATGATCTTAGCCTGTGAGCTAATCTTTTCTTTTTCCTCCTGTAATAACATTTTTTTCTACGCTACAGATTTAGCCATTTTAAAATTGTGCATCCTATTACTGAGATTGTGTATGCACAAATGACCTATGTTATGGGTCTCTGGGGTGACGTGAATGTAGACAAGAGATCTGCATGTTAGATTAAAACCCCTTCGCTGGAAAATTGGTGCCCTGTAGATTCAAATACAATTAGCCTTGATCTGAACTGCTGCCACGAGGGGAGCTGGCTATTGCTGAGGGTGCCATGGGAGGACTGGGGCCCAGGACAAGGTTTGGGATCAGGATTTTGGGCTCTGTGTGGTGGGGAGCATTTCTGGTTCTGCTCCTCAGCATTTCAGTCTGAGTCTCACAGCAATTCCTGTCCTAGAGCTCACTGGTATTGAGGAGTAAAAGTCTAAATATTTGTAGAGATCTGAGGATTCAAGTCCATTGTGAAATGGAGCTGGTTCTATCTCCATCACATTGCAAGAGGTGTTGTCACCAGCCATGCACAGAGACCAGGTTCTATGGTTGGCCCCTTCTTTTTAGAGAGCTGAGACACCAGAACACCTTGGTGGAACTGTGAAAGAGCTCAGATAACACAGGACTCATGTAACTTTGTGGTTTTTTTCATTTTGACCTACATCTTCAGTTTTTAAAGAACAGTGTGTTTGCCTACACTTGCAGGTTCTGCAAGATGCTACGGGAAGAGAGCGAGGTTTGAATTGTAATTCATGCCAGCCTGCCATAAACTTGTTTCTAAATGAACATAATAAGATCAAATCTCTCACTGCTGTTGTCACTCCATCCAGGGTGCCTTGGTGCTCCTGTAGCAGAGACTGTTCCATGTATTGGGACTGCCTGGGTGGGAATCCAGGGGCAAAAGTGGTGCTTAGAACTGTGGGATAATTAGTTCCACTTCTCTGCTGCAGAAGGGAGGACTGGAGCCACCACTGAAATCTTCATTCCAGGAAGTGGGATGTGCAGTTAGGTGATGTGCTGGTTTCCAGAGAAATCAGTCTCTTAAAGATGGGTTTTTTTGGAGTCTTGGGGCAAAAAATAAAAAAGCACTGTTGGAATTGAAGCAGGCTGAGACCAGAGAGGCTCTGTGGATGCTGATGCTTGCTTTGGGTGGGCAGCAAACCTGCTTATAACTTTTTCCATTTTTCATCTGGAAGCACAAATAATTTTCCTCCAGCCTATGCATGGGATCAGCTTTGGGTTTTTGCTCCCAAGATGATGCTGAGTGCAATTTGCAGCAGCCTGCAGGAAACAGAACCCCTTCGTGGGGAGGTGTGAGCAGCATTGGTGCTGCCTTTCAACCCCTGTCTATTACCCTGCTTTGCATTAAAGCTGAGTGTGCTTCAGGCTGAAAAAATGAACATTGAAGGCAACTATCTGCTCATGGGATGTGCTTAAAAATTAGGGTGATTTTTTTAGGTAGTATTAATTACTATGGCACTCCTTGATGAAATGATCCTTTGGCACTTTGCATCAGCCAGAGTTTGCAACTCTTGAATCTTTGCTGACTTGTTAAAGGCAATGCTCCCTCCGTGTGCTTGGGCTGAACTTGGTGCATAATCCATAGCAGACTTTGAGGCAGGATCAACACTTTAAATAATTTACCTGAGTTGTTCTGGGCCGTTCTGGCTGACAAGGGAGAAAAGCCTTTGCAAATGGAGGGGCACCACTGAAGATTTTGGTGACACAGGAGTCACAAACCAGATCCAAAACACCACTGGGACTGCAGAAAAGCTGCTCTTCCTTTGGTGGGACCCTCTGGGTCAGGCTGGCTCCTGTCTCCAAGGGGTGACCATCACCTGAGTCCTGAGCTCTGCTTGGCCCTTAGGGAGCAGCCAGTGAGAGGCATTTAATAACATTTAAAAACATGAAACAAGATCATCTCCATGGTCATGCCTGGATGGAGTGGCCTCTGCAAGTATTCACAAATCATATTAATCATAAAGTGTGTCACAAAGACATCCTAATTAAAAAAAGAAATCATGAGGGCCCAAGGGGAAGGGAATCCAGTGTGCTGCTTTCTTTTGCCTTTTTCAGAGTTTGGTTTTAGCCTTTGGAGAATTCCTGTTCACACTGCAAAGTTTCTAAAGAAGACAGAAAAGTGTAACACGAAAACAAAACTAGATTAACTTCCCTTTGCAAGCTCAAGTCTGACTTCCAGGAGAGGAAGGTATTTTGGTGGAGTCTTGGTCCTTGGGAAATGGGTTTACATCTTTCATCTCTCCTGTCTCCACAGAGAAGAAGGAAAAAAAGCCCCAGTGCTCAAATATTTTATCTTCTTCTGCAGGACCCAAGCAGATCTCTCCCCAGGGACCATAAATTCTTTCCTGACTGTCACCACTGCTCATGGACTCTGGTGCAGCACATTGGGAGAGTGAGCTTTGTTCCTCCACAGCACAGAGGACATGCCAAATATAATTTAAGGGACCATTTTTCTTGTTATATGACGTTAAATATTCTTTACTTAAAAAAAAAAAGAAGAAAAAAATCCACACCACTTGGCATAAAGTAATATATCCAGTAGAAGGGCAGATGCTGTTTAATAAAAGACACAGCACTTCCCTCTGCTCTGCATCCAACCCCCTGAATCATTTCCAGCTTGCTCGCACCTCCTCTGCAAGGTGATGAGATGGGCCAAGAACAAGCCCTGTGCTGGGCCAAAACATTTTAAGGACATTGTTTCTACCTCCAATTCAAGTGAGGGAAAAAGGAAATTGTGATTTCAGTGTGGCTGATTGAATGATTTTTATTTTTTTTTAAACACTGCTTATTTGGGCATCTTCTCCATCTTCAGTATAAACTGTGTATTCAAACCCTGGTGGTGTTGGTGCTGTGGGAGGCTGGGCTGCAGCCCTTCAAGTCATAGAATCCTGGAATCATTAAGGTTGGGAAAGACCTCGAAGATCACCAAATCCAAAAAATCAAAGGTTAAAGGATGTGTCCCTTGGGGTTGCTCTGGTTCCTGTTTGGAGGGAGTGATTAAGTCTGGAGAGGGGCTCTCACTGGTGGTGGAGATCTGGTGGCTGATGGGGAAAGTTTTCTTGCTTTTAGGGAAAAGAGATTGTACCAATAAACCAGTGAAAAAGCAAACTTCAAACTCCTCTGTTTTCAAACTTCAAACTCCTCTGCTCATATATTTATTGGGTCTCTTGGCAATGGGGAAGCAGGTAATTAACTCTCCACAAACAGTGATTACAGAAGAGAAAAGTAGAAGGTGTAAAGGGAAAAATCTGATTCCTGGCTCACTTTCTCACCTCCAATTTGGGGCCAATGGTGGGATTTTGTTCTCCTGCTCTATTTCTTCCCTGATATAGAAACAGAATTAGACAAATATATAGTACATAAGTAAATGGCAACCCCAAACCAAACCTCTTGAAAAGCTGTTCCTCTAAGCTTTCTGTTTCTTTATTGGACTTAAAGTTTGCCATCTGCTTCTCTCATTCCTCCTTTGAGCCTGTGAAAGGTATCTTCATGTGTTTCTAAAACTTTGCTTCAGTGCTAAGGTAAATATGAATTTTACTCTGTGAGCTGAGATTTTTGGAAACAAGACATTGAGTGGACAAATCTTGTACAAATCAAGGTAAAACAGAAGATATTTTCTTATAAATTTAACTACTGTATTGGCACTCTTGATGTCAGGGTGTTTTTCCCCCTTTATAATCTGATTTCCTTGATATTTTCCTTGCTTTTCTGCCAAATCCCTTTTTCTTTATAATTTCCAAGCAATTCAATTCTGGCACCTGAACTTGTATATTTGTGGGGAAGGATTGGATGATGACTTTCAGATTCCAAGTTTTGTTTGACAGCTTCTTATTCCTTGTAACAATTTCATCTCTAACAGCCAGGAAGCCAATTTTAGAGCAGCACAGAAAGAATTTCATAGGTAGCATGAACGCAGTCAATGCAAAACCACCTCTGCCCCTGCAATGTAAACACTGAAGCATGTCCATAAATTTAACTATGACTGTTCCAAAGACGAGCTGGTGTTGTTGGCAGGGCCGGGGCCTCAGCATTTTCAAACTACTGCTTTTTTACCTTATTTTTCCTCACTTTCACATGAATTTTTATGAATGACATAGCATGTGTTTGTGTGTTTTTATGCTTGCGTCCTAGTGGGTTTGATCTGGGTGTATCAGGCATCTGCCTTGCACAGTTCCTGTCTATACCATGTTAATTATATTGCTCTGCTCTGACATAATAAACACTGAGCGAGTTGCGAATAGATTATTTACGATGCCACCTGAACTCTAAGTAATTATAGCTGTGTAATTTAGCTTCCCCCTATTTCATTTTATATATAATGCAATATTTCAAAATATTCCAGAGCACATCTATCTTTAGCTCTGTGTTTGAATGAATAAATTGTGATTCTCTTTCAAAGGTAATATATCAGCAATGCCCTTAAGGGAGGGCGCTGTAGCTCTGTCAGGAGTGATCCATAAAGTAATTCCCACATAAACATAGACAATGGATACAGAGAATGAACACACACCTTGATTCACAGAAAATAATACTGTACTTACCTGTCTGGGTCTGTGTAAGCTTAATGTTCTACTGTCAAGGCACTAAAGGAAGGTATGCAATACATCTCAGCCTAATGGGTTTTAATACAGGACTTTTCCTGCAATTCAACGTGTTGGGACAAAATTAGTATTGGGCAACAAATATCCTGCAGTAAATGGAATTAAAGTATTAATGTTTACAGCTGGAGGTGTAAAATTACTTGTTGTTTGAGGCTGATTGTTGGTATTTGTTTATGGGCTGCAAGGATCCCACTCCAGTACCTGCTGCTGCAGCCTGATCCTGTGGAAACCAGACCTTTGTTGAACCATTCTTCAAGGAGGCACAATCAGTGCTGGGGTGTGAGAGAACCTGGTGTGAGCAGGAGGGACCCTGGGCACTTCCTGAGGGATGAGCAGTGCTTGGACATTGCCAGCAGCACGTGAGGGTGATGCTCCCTCTTCATCCTGGCTCTCTCTGGTCAGCACAAACATGTGTAGGGTGTTTCGACTCTGTTTCTTGTTCTGGCTCACAACAGACACCGACTTTTGGATCCATGGCCCCAACCTCCCTTTGCCTCAGCTTCTTCAACTGTAAATCCTGGAAAATCCT
Organism: Parus major; assembly: GCF_001522545.3. NCBI lineage: Eukaryota > Metazoa > Chordata > Aves > Passeriformes > Paridae > Parus > Parus major. The sequence continues at coordinate 8,957,202 of NC_031788.1, forward strand.
GGAAAATGTCACTTGCTTCTTAAACAGATGAGGCTATATTTTTCAGTATTTGAACTAGGGCTGGATGCCTCTCTAGAATGTGCTGAACAAGAAGTTATAGACTTAAATGATCTTTCCTACTGAATGAAGAGCCAGGAAATCATGGAATCACAGAATGGGACTGTCTTGTGGACACTTTCCACTAGATCAGTTTGCTCCAAGTCTTGTCCAGCCTGGCCTTGGACACTTCCATGGATCCAGGGGCAGCCACAGCTTCTCTGGGCATCCTGTGCCAGGGTCTCACCACCCTCACAGGGAAGAATTTCTTCCCAACAACCAATTTAAACCTACCCTCTTTCAGTTTAAAGCCACTCCCCCTTGTTCTGTCACTGCATGCTCTTGTTCAATCAACCTCAAATGTTTGCATTTTTGTTTTGCAAAGTGCTTTGAGATCCTCATACCAAAAGTAGTGTAAATGTAATGTATATCCTCTTATATCCTTGAAAACCCATCCAGTGTGATTTTTGCCCTCTTTTTTATTTCCATGGAGCCTTATGGGCTCATTCTTGTGGTTCCTCCACACAAAGCCCTGGCTGGTGACAGTGGCTGTGAATAGGGGAGCAATCCCACCCAGGACTGCTGGAGCACCAAAGATGTGCACACACATACATCAATTAAAAGATACTTAAGAGAGTCAGAATCTCCTTTTTTTTCCTTTTCCTTTTTCTTCCTTTTCCTTTTTTTTCTTTTCTTTTTTTTTCTTTTTTTTTTTAATTAAAAATGTCAGGATTCAAACTTTACATGGGATTTGTGATGGCTCCAATTCCCGGTTGGCATGTGTGAGGCAGCACCCAGGAGATTCGAGGTTTCCATGACATCATACGGTAACTGTGAGCCTAACAGTTAATTAAATACTATATCCATGTATTCTAGTTAATTGATGCTTCCTTTACATGGTTTATTGTGCTGCAAACTGGTATTGCTTCTGTCTCAGTGAGCAAACACAGAGAGGGAGCAGGGGAAGGAGACGGTGGGATGCTCCCGCTGGCGGCTGGGGAGAGGGAGCTGTTGGCACACGGCTCCGTGCCCAGGGGCATCCTCCAGGAGAGCCCAGTGTCACCTGCACACCAGGGGCTGGAGGTGGCTCTGAGGGTCAGATGGAGATCTTTTATGAATGAGCTGAGCCGAGCCTTGGGAATGAAGTGCAGGCACAAGCAAGCTGTGCCTATTTTTTTCAAGTCCAGCTTTGTCTGGGGTTTCTGTTCATGCAGAAGAGGACACGGTGCTCCCTTGTATTTATGCTGTGCACAAATGTGGCATTACCTCTGTGGCAGCTGTCCTGCAGGAATGTGGCTCTGCCCAGACCAGAATCTGGGATAAAGCTGGATCTCTCCTGCATGCTGGCCTTAAAGCAGAGGAAAAAAAATATCATCTTTATTTTTTTAAAAGTATTTTAGGTCAGGCAACGCAGCTTTATTGGGAGTTGGTAACATAACGCGATCTGGCAGCGGGGTCTGAGCACTGACCTGCAGCAGCACACCTCAGTCTCTGGCAGCTTTCCTAAAGGGTGTTGAATCCCTCGAGAAAATGCAAGCCCAGGTGGGCTGCTGAGGTCAGGCCACCTGCAGAAAAGGGCAGGGCACATCAGCAGGCTTGCCTGCAGAGGTGAGCACAGTGTTAAATGATGTGCCCACAGTGAGCGTGACCTTGTCCACTGACAACACAGCTGTGTCAGTGTGGAGAGTCGATAAAAATTCCTGGTGCCCACAAAAATTCTGCCTGATATCTGTCCCTTTCCCCTGCCCAGCTCCTGCTGGCAAAAGTCCAGGTCTCTTTTATCCTGCTTGTGTGCCTCAGGGTATACTCACCTGCTCTTAAGCTTGAGGCTCAAATCCTGCTGAAAGAAGGAAAGAAAATATTTTTGTTTCACGGCTTTCAATCCAGAATGTAATTTCAGCAGCTTTTTACCAGGAGTTCATTTGGCTCATAGTCTCAGACTGTGACAGATTTTCTAGTCTCCTGATCTGACCTTCCTCAGCACTGGGGTGATTTGTGTGGCTGTGTGTGGGAAGGAGAAGAGGATTTGTTCAATGCTGAAACAGGACTGAGAACATTTAATTCATAGACAATGAAGAAAACCATGGTTTTGGCTGAGACTCCAGATGTGAAGCTCTAAGACACATCTGTACACTGCTGTGCATTGTTGATATTGGAGATCCTAAAGCATTGAGGCACTGTCAAGTTGGCATCAGAATCATTTCTTCACTTAAACTCCCAAGGAAAAGCTATTTTGGATGTTTCAAATAAGAATGTTTATAGAAAAATGTCACACCCTGTAAGAAAACCAAACATTGGTTGCCTTTTTTCTTTTCCTCTTTGTCCTCTTCCCTTCTCACCTTTTCCTTCTCACCAAATGTATAATTTCTCTTCTAAAAGAAGGTGGGATACTGCAAGTGTGATGAGAGACATTTCTAAGGATGACTTTGCAAGGTTTCCACGTTTACTCTCTCATGGCAGCTTCCAGGGTGTGCTTTTTCCAGCTCACAGCTCTTGTCCACTTGCAGCTCCATACTCCTGGTGAGATGAAGAAATACTCTGAGAGCCATCACCCCCAAAATGTTTGCTTGTTGCTGCTGGCCTGGCCTTCTTCCAAAAGGCAAAGTGGCCCCAGCCCAATGAACAGACACTGCAGATGAAGCCAGTTCAGATGGAGGGAGAAATGAAACACATTTACATCCCATTTCAGTAATACCCCTCCAAATTATCACCTCTCTGATCCTACCACCATGCCAAGTGCTGCAATGGTGGTGCACTTTGGAAAATAGTGCTGTCTTCTATTAAAGGTAGGTATTTTTTTCTGTAATTCTCTTTAGTGTTGCCTTTAGAGGCCCCTCTATGTGGCTCCTTTCACTTCTAATTACTGCACTAGGAGATTACAGAGTGGTGCTGGCGACAGAGAGAGAGTGGAAGGGGGAGGAATGGGATGGTGGAGAGGGAAAGATTTCTGTGGTAATTTGCATTTAAAGCTGGCACTCAGCATTATATCTCCCTGTTCACCCATTGTCTATAAACATTTTAGCTCTTCCTTCTGCCTCATCAGAATGAATTAAGCATTTTCATTGCACCACCAGCCTAATTAGAGTCATTTACTATGTTGACACAAAGGGTTTTTTTATGAGCATCTCAGCTTTAATACACTACAGCAACATTGGAAACCTCCGATCAAAAGGTAAATGTTTGGGGGTCAGAGATATTTTTCAACATTCTCCCAAGAATACAAACAACTTCCTGGGGAGGTGACGTGCGCGTGCAGCTCTGCCGGGGCCGCGGGGAGCCGGCGCCAGGGCACTCGTGTGCTGCTCCTGCCTTCCACTCACACTTGTTGGGAGAGTTCTGCTCAGCACAGAGCTGGCTTCGAGTTCTGCAGGTGCTGAGCAGCACAAAGGAGCTGGTGGGTGAAGCCAAAGGGCAGATCCTCAGCATGGATGGAAGGGAGCAGAGAGGGGCTCTTCTGAGCCTGAAAAGTCTCTGCACGTTGAGCATATTTAACTCGTGATGGATCTCAGGATTTTCTTGGAGCAACCCATGCGCTGAGGAATTGAGATTTTGGAGAGTTTTTCATGTGGGCATGTTATCAAGTGAGCCAATGCACAACTCTTGCGCTCTCTCTATCAGGACAAGATAGCAGGGTGTGAATTCTTCTGGATTTTTGGTGTCCACATGCACATTAAGAGATGAATGTGGCCTTAGTTAAAGCCTGGAGGCTTTGACTCTCTCTAGCCTGATTTTCAAACTTGTTTGTATTGGCCTAGGAAAGTTACATCACTCACAAGCAAACCCCAGAGAGTAGGAAAAGGTTTCATCTTGGTTTCAGAGTTCAGAGATGCAAGTGCTCTGTCACAACACTGTCACCTTTGTGCTGAATGAATTAGTCACACCTCAGAAATCTGCCACACATCTTAGGAATTTGTGTATGTTTACAGGATTGCAAATATTTTCCGCTAGTTATGCGAGTCATATTTACCAGTTCAGAGTCCTCAGGTTCAGCTTTTCCAAATTGCTGTGACATTTCATATCTTTATCATGTCTGATCTCTTCCTGGATTGTTTCTATAAAGATGTATTTGCTCAAGGCAGGAAGGCCATGTTGTTGGTATGCAAGATTGGATGTTCTGAGCCTTCTTTTCACCAGGCTGAACTGTCCTGGCTTTCTCAGCCTTCCTTTGTAGGAGACAAAACCTGGGCCCTTCACCATCTATGTGGTCCTTCATTGAACTTCTTGTGTATTCTCATCTCTCTAGTACTGAAGAGCCTGGTGCTGCTGGAGAAGTTCCAGGCAGGACAAGAGCTGAGGTTCCTCCAGGAATAATCATGGCTCCAACCATGGTCCATACCAGATCTTTGGGTCAAACCTCTCCCAGAGCAGCTCTGTGCTCTGTGGTGCTTCTGTCTGCTCCTCTCTAGTACAGGAGCTGCTTTGCAGCAGTCCATGAGATCAGCAGCCCTGTGTTTTACTCTGTCTGAAAATAATGTGTATTAAATGTGAGTTGAGAGAATGAGAACCTAACTCAGTTTTCTGGACCTTTGAGGAGCTTTGGATTCCTTTTGTGCTTAAACGTGTTTGCTTGGTCTGCAGGACTGCTTCAGTTTCTAAGGGGTTTAATGCTTTCTCCGTGGGGACAGAGTTCATCTTCTTTGTGGCAGGTGCTTTTATCTTTAGGAAAAGGAAGCTGAATGTCCTAATCTTCCAGAATCTCTACGTCACTATATCCTAGAGCAGTCTCTGCTCTGCATCCCCTCTCCAGTGTTGCTGCCATGCTCACTGCTGCATGGGATCAGAGCTGTCCTCATCCCACCGGCCGTGCAGCATGCCATGAATCAAGGGGCACCTACAACCTTTAATTTAAGAGTGTGAATGTAAATATTTCCTCGTGTTAAGAGCTGTTTTTACCTCACAGACAGTGTCAAACCCTTCTCACTCTCCCCTGTTCCCATGTGTCCGTGTTTGTGTCCGTGTGTAGGCACACATAAGCTGGCCATGAGCTTGTTCTCTTCTGGGAAATTAAATACTTATTTCCATAATCCTGCCAGGCCTAGATAAAGCCTGATGCTTCCCCTGAACTCCTTATACCAGTTGCTCTGCTTAGCCCTGTGCTGCCCAGGTTAGGGCCAAATTTCAGCCCTAATTCAGAGTGAACAGTTCCTACAGCACCTTAGAGCAGCCGGACGGTCTGGAGGAAAAGTCTGATCTTAGAAATGTATCCCTGGGATCACCAAAGCCTCAGGCATCTCTAGCTACATCTGCATCTTGTAATTATTCTACAGACTACAAGGAAAAGCGAACGTTGCTTTAATTTACACATTTTCTGGCCTCTGCATTTGTTTCTTAGTCAGAGACTAATGGTTAGACCACTGGAGTGGAACCCAGGAGACCTCATTTATTTCCAGCTACACTACCAGCCTGCTGGGGAGCTCTAGCTGAGCCTTCCCCTTCCCTCTGCTGCTGCTTCCCCTCCACAAAGAGGAGGTAGCAATGGTGAACTTGTTTGTAAAGTTTCTGATGAAATAGCACCAAATGAGATAAAACATTAATAACATACTCCAGGCAAAAAAAGACAAAACAAAACCAAGATTTCAGGTACCAAATTATTAGAGGGGTTAGCTAGTTACCACATTATTTACATGCTAATAGTAGGGGAGAAATTGCTTTTTGCTTTATTGCCTCTTTTTGATCACTCTGCTAAATGCTTTGAATGTCCAGACACCCAAACCTCAGCACCAGGGCTAAGGTGGCTGATGGCAGAGCCTGGAGGAGGGGGAGAAGGAGCAAGGGTGGGGGCTGAAGAGGAGGGGAAGGTGTTAGGGGGGGAATATTGGATGGGAAAATAGAGCAGAGTGGGCAGATTGGAGAGCGACAGATTGTGAAAGCGGGGGAGAGAGAGAGAGAGAGAGAGAGAGAGAGAGAGAGAGAGAGAGGGGAGAAGAGATCCTATTAGAAATACCATGTGTGTGCCTGCATCGAGGGCTGTGCACGCAGGCAGGAAGGGACGCGGCGTCTCCTGGAATATTATTCAAGCAATCACATGAATCCTGTATTAGATAACTCCTCTGGTTGGTTAGCACTGTGAGGGCTGTAAACGTGTTCTGCTTTAATCCCAGACACAGCACGTTCTTAATCTCAAACGCATCAGGCTTTTCCTGGAGGGTTCTGGGGGGCTCTTTTTTACAGGAGCAGGGAGATGCAGGAGTTCAGGGTCTCTGCAGCCTTGGGGTGCTCCTGCTCTTGGGGCTCATTCAGCATCAGCCCTCCGGGATGGAGGAATTTGTTCTGCCTGGGAAAATGGCTACTGCTGTAACACAACATTTTGGGGGCCAGTATGGTGGGGAGTAGCCTCCTGGAAAATACGGCATTTTGAGAGAGAATTAGAAAACCCCCAAGCCTCCCTCCTAAAATGGTGAAAACCAAACTTAAAGAGTCTGAGTTAAACAGATGAAACATGAGAAATGTTGAAATCGGACCCAAAACCCCGTATTGACACCATCAGCCTTAATTTACCCCAGAGTACAGAAATAAAAATTCATAGAGACATGATGAAAGGCTGAGAGTATCAGACAGGAATCCAGAGACTTAACCCTGAATTTACTGCTCCCGCAATGGGTTTGCGCTCAGAATATTTTCCATTGTGCAGATGTAGATTCCCGGTTTTTATTTTTGTGGTGAGGTTTTTTTTAATAGTTTACTGAATTTGCAATGTATCTTAGAACCACCATAGATGCAGCTAACTGTCATTTTCCTGGATGTGTGTGTGGATGCTCACATACATGTCTTTGAGCATTTTCACGTCGGTTTCATTCACAATACAAGCACAATATTTATGTTGCTCTTGCTCCTGTCTAGATTTCAAGTCAAAATTCTTTTCACAGCTTGGGGATGTACATTTTACCCAGTATAACATTATTTAAAAAAATAAAATAAAATAAAATTAAATTAAAAAATCATCCTCCAAGTATAAAAAGAGAATTTGATTCACATGGAAGGGGGACAAAGTGAATTGGCAAATTGTGGGCAGGTGCTGGGCCAGCTTCCTCCACATGAATTTGTTAATGCGTCTTAATCCTGACCTGCAACACCCTGCCTGGCTAATGCTGTGGCCTCTCATGACCAGGAATTGCAGACTGCTGGGTTGTGTGGCACTGGGCTGGGATTTTGTCTTTTTCTTTCATTTATTTTCCTGGTGTTGTAGGTTGCTGAGTACATTTCATTTGTGACCTACATAGGATTTGAATCCAATTCTCTAAATTTTTTGTGAGAATGGAATTACTCCACTTCTCTTTGTGTGCATGTACATCTATGCTTGCACATTGCCCCCTGTGAAGAAATTTCCACTGCACAGAGATGAAAAAACGCTATTTTGAAACAGAGCCCCCAATCCATATTTCTTTAAATTGAACGTGGCAGCTCAACACGCTCCCCTTCCTTTTCTTTTGCTGCTCTCTTAATTTGTAAGTGGGTAATTATTTGTTGGGGGTTTTTCTTCAGATTTGGGTGGATGCAACGTGGAGCTGAGTGTTGCTATGCAGATTCCTGATTTTGATGGCAGGAACATAAAGCTCTGCAAAGAAGGGCGTCATCTCGGCAATCCGGGGACGCGCGCTCCGACTCGTGCCTGTGATTTCATCCTTGCGGCAGCGTTCCCCACCCGGGTGACTCCCTGAGCCCAACCAGGGGCTGAACCCCGGGCTGCAGATGAGGAGATGAAAAGTTGGGATAATGGTGTTAACAGGGGGATGGTGGACACGCGGTGGGTTTGGGGGGAAGCGCCACGCCGCGCTCCCAAAATACAGTTTGTGTAGGGAAGAATTGTCATTCCCGGTTTTCTGTGTTTTGGGGGAGAAACAACTGTCTGTTTTTATAACCGTATATCTAAAAACCATGGAAATACATGCATCATCCTGCAAAATAATAGAGAAACCAGTACATCCGTGGAGTTTATATAATGGAAACTGAGCGTTTTTTCATTTGCACTTACAAAAAATGCAAACTTCCCCCACACAGATATGTTCTATCTCATTTCATTCCTTTTTTGCTATTTTTTCTCTGTTTTTTTGCTCACATGTAACTGAATTGAACAAACAATATTGAAGTCAGTGTTGTCCCTGCTCCGCTGTACACTCTGCCTTTTGCTGTGTGCTTTTCCTTCAGTTGCTGACAAAGGCAAGAGCCCAAATGCTGGGTGATCATGGTCAGGTTTTCCAACCTTTCCATCAGATCTATTACTTCAAACTATTAATAACTGCATTCTAGGAGAGTCATAACTGTCCTGTAAATGCGTCTTTCCCTGTATACATAATACAGGAACGTGAGAGAGTTTTCAGAATGAGCCAAAGAACACGGTGAAAATTTATGTGTTTTCCCAGGTTAGGTTGTAAGGGCTGAATTCACAAATGTGGACTATTTTTTTATTTTTTGATGAACATTTTTTCATTTATTTTTTATTTAATCACATGTTTTAGTTTTCAGGCACATTCTGAAGAATGTTCTTTATAAAATATGCAGTCCTCTTCACAGTCTTATTACATCACTACTGCACTGGGAGAGACATCTCTCTAAATTGAAAACCATCTTTAATGAATTGTTGTTTTATTTTAGGATCCCTTTAGGTTTCCTAGAACATTCAGTCTGAGTTGACTGTCTGAAGGATTTCTGACCAAACAAATCAAAATAAAAAAAAAATATTCTGCAGCCCTTGACCTGGCTCACAGCAACCCCTGTGTTATAAAACAAAGGGTGGCGGTGATGGGGGGAAATCCCACTGTGAAGTAGAAAATCAGCATTACTGCTTAGCCGCGGATTTGGAATCGAATCGCATGTAAGATTTTAAAATTTGGTGGAAAACTGTGACCTTCTACCTTACCTGCAGCTGTAGTGGAAGACAGTGACCCTAGAAGAATGTGATTTATTGGTGAGATAAAGCGAGCTGTAAAATACGAGGAGGATGGGTTATTGTCAGTAAAAAGCATAAAGACAAGGGAAAAAAAAAAATCTAAACCTTAATTGCCAGTGAAGGAAATACAGAGGAGGAAAGAGGGAGATGAAGGGGAGAACGAGAGCATCCCCAGTGGCAAAATGGTTAAAAGAGACGACTAAAATCCAGCAAAAAATCAAGCAGTCAAGTAGTTAATTGACTTTGCTTTAATCAGCCCAATGAATATTCATTAGTGTGCTGGTCCTAATCATGGGGGCCATGTTGTCCGCATTTAGCAAGCGCACGCTCAGCATCATGCATGCCTCAACAGCTTCCCTTCCTCTCCGCACTGACATTAAATTTAGAGGCTTTGCGCCTTCCCAGCTCGAAGGGAGCGGGATTGGCCCAGCTGCTCGCTCGGAGATGCCATAGCAACCCCTGGCTCGTTGCCTTGGAAACATTTTTTTTTTTAATTTTTTTTTTTTTTTTTTTTTTTTTTGGCCTGGATACTGGTAATTTACCATGTTAACTTTTTTTCTTATTATCCCAAATTTCCTTGTGAGGGCCTGAGCCAGTAATCCATAGGCTTAACGTAGAAAATATGTCTTTGTGGGGCATGTGTGTATAGATACGGAGATGTAAGGCAGAGATTGAATGGGCGGAAGGCGACTGTGTCTTCCATTGTGCAGCTTTCACGAGAGGAATGGGGTGAGGGATCTCCTCCTCCGCAGCCCAAGCTCTGCTTTGGGTTACCAGCTTCACATTTTTTATTTTCTTTTATTTAAATTAAAAATGCATCAGCTCTCTCGGTTCATTCCCAGACCCGCTGGAAGGGAGGAGGAATATTTCTCTCTGCCACAACTCTCCCCTCCCCACCCCAGGAAGAAGCAGTGAGTGCTTTAAGGGCTATAGGACCCTATTATCCACATCGAGTAGAAGTTCCTCCTCCTGAAGGAGGTGGGTCTGGAAATGAGCTGCCCCATAAATCAATGGAGAAGTGCAGGCATGGAGCTGGAGCCACGGAGCGGTGAGTGCTGCTGCTGCTCCTCACGCTCCGGCTGCTTCTCCCTTTGCGCGAGCAGGGGGAGGCTCCTGCCGGAGATTGGTTCAGCCAACGTAACTCCAATCCCACTCCAGTCTCTTAATATTCCAGATGTTGCTGGGGAAAAAATGATGATGTCCTGATCCTGGTGTTTTAGGAGTAGTTTGTGTTTCTGCCTCCCTGAAAGAAAAGAAATGAAAAAGCAGCAAAGTCCCCAGCTGTGTCAGACCCAGCGTTACAGGCTGTAAAAATAGAATTTAAAAGCAAGAAGAAGCAAAGCAAAACAAAAATCAAACCACCCTAATATATTCAGAATGCCTGCGAGGAATTTTGGAACTGGGAAATCCAAATGGTTAATGCTGTCTGGTAAATAAAGCTCATCCCTTAAAGCAAATAAAAAAAAAAAGTCCTGACCCAGCGAGGCATCATCTCCAATGGAACAAAACAGCTGCAGGGAAAATGCGCAAAAACAACCCGTCCTCTTTGGACTCGGGCTGTGCGCGTGCGAGGCACCTTGTGAAGCACTCAGGGTAAAGATGAAAGCTGCACAGGAATCCAGAAATAGTCCTGCAGAAGATTAAGCAATAGGTGCTTTCAAAAAAGCATTAGTAATTTCCTAATATCTATCGTGCCTTTTTTTTTTTTATTTTTAATAGCTCTTAAGATAGAGCAGAAATGGCTACAAGTGAAAAACTAATTCAGCAGCTGCGAGAGGAATCGGGTTTGGTCTCTACGAGAGGTTTTTTTTAATGTTTCTATTATCGTTATCTTAAATTATTCAAAAGTGTCATTTTGAGCTCACAGTGCAGGCACATGGTTTAATGAAAGCAGATGAAGAAGGATCCTCCTTATAAAAAAAAAAAAAAAGAAAAGGGGGAACATTGTCCCATCTCCTGCCACCTGTGATGGGAAAGGTCCTGCTGGCTCAGCATCGTGTCCTGGAGGGAGCATAATTGGGAAAGGGCACTCATTTATTTGGCCCAGCACATTAAAATGTTCTGTAATGCTGCTAAAAATGTGGGGATGTTAAGGCATGGTTCCCAGGGCAGCATAGAAAAGGATAAACTTTATTTACCCCTGAATCCATGTCCTGAATGGCACCAAAACCTCATCAGAGATCTCTACGGTGTGTAGGGCTCAGGATGGCAGATTGTGTGTTGGCCAGTAGTCCAGACACCAGTTCTGGCCAGTGTGGGCAGGAAATTGTTTCTTAACATCTGCATCTGCAGAGAAGAAGATAAGGTTAATCAGCCTCCAGTTCCCCATCAAAGAGAACTACTGTGGTTTGCAACATTTTTAAGTGTGAAAGGAAAAAAATTCTGCCACCCACGACCAAATGTCAAGATTGAAGGCTGGTGGCTTGATCTCCAAGGTCTTCAGCAGCTTCCATCTGGCTTGGGCAGCCCTGCTGCCATCCTGAGCACAGCTCAGTGGGGGTCATTTCCGGCAGGAAAAGATGGATATTGCTGGAGAAAGAGGGGTTTAGGATGTCTTTTGTGGGTTATTTGTTTGTTTCTTTGTGGCTTGCTTCTTGTTGTTTTGTATTTGGTTTGGTTTGTTTGCTTTTTTTAAAATAAAATTTAAATTCACCAGTAATTATAGCTGCAAGAATGGAGAGGAGAGAGAATTGTGAAATGCATGAATCAAGAAAGAGCTGATTTAAAGCAGCCTATCAGAGCTCCTGGGAAAGATTATTTTATCCCAAGAAGCATCGAGGCAGAAGGACTCATAGGATCCAAGAGTGGCAGAGCGCTGATGTGAGACAAAGAGCTCCTGGGGAGGGAGTGAGGAAGAAAAGTAGGTTAAAAAAATATTGACAGTGAATTTCCAGGGGAAATTTTTAATCTTGATAGATCCATTTCTCTACAAAAATTGTTTTGGGAAATTTCTCAAATGTGTTTAAGAAGTCCAGACCAAAGTACACTAGAGAAAATCCTTCATGTAGTCCTACTGAGGAGAATTTATTAAAAGAATATCATAATGGGAATGATTTTATTTTTGTGCTCATATTTTGTTGATTCAAATCTCTGAATGGAGTCTGCTTCCTTGTGGTTAATTCTGAGAGCTGTTTGTGGTCTTTTCAACCCTATTGAAAAGACATGATCAATTAATTTTGTAGGGCGCCCATGCAATCAAACTCTGAGCATGATGATACTGTCCCTGAGGCCAGCAGTGCCATGGCCTTGGCACTTCTTCTTGGGGCTTTCCTGTGACTTGAATCTGGTTTGTGCTGGCACAAATGACCGTGGAGGTGAAGGACAGGACTGTTCCTCTTGGAAATATTGAAAAATGGAGGTTAAAAAAAAAGGCAAAGAGCCCCTGCTCAGAAGGGCAAGGCAGCACGTGTCGCTCAGAGGACCCAGCTCTGCATTCAGAAATGGTTGAGTAGTTTGCCATGGTGCTGGTGGAAATGCATGAAATTGCCCTGGTTTGTATGAGGGATCATCCTGCAGGTTGTGTGATGGTACCTGGAAATTCATCCTTTGTTAGCCTGGTGTTGTTTTAATTGTTCTGTTGGGGAGCGGAAGCAAATATTGAGGATGGTGATAAAGTACCCTGGTGAAAATGATGTCTTGGAGCAGTTTTGGGCCTCAGTTTCAAATGTGGCAAAAGGCAAGAAAACAAAGAGCTGGAAAGAACAGTTCTCCAAGTGAATAAAGATCAAAGAACTTTGCCCAACAAAAATGAGGATATACCTATGGAGAATATTTTTTTGTAAAGTTTAATCTGAGCATCTCTAATACAATGCAAGGATAAAAGTTAACCCTATAGAGCTTTTAAAAAATGGTATACTGATGTAATTTTTTTCTTTCAATTTGTTCTTACAGTATTTTCCTTTTTTTCCTTAGCTACAAAAAGTCCAGTGCTCTCGAGGAACAAGAAACCCCCAAGCTTAACCCACCAAAAATCAAGGTAAGCATTGATTAGTGTTTCTTTCTCTTTCATTTTGAAGTTATCAGTAAGTCAGGTTTTTCAAATGAAAACTGATCTTGGAGTACAACAGCATTGTATTTGCTGAGCCACAGAGCCAGTGTGTGCACAGAAAAGTGTTTTTTGTGTTAGTGCTGCAAAGCCAGAGCAATGTTCCTCCCCAGGTGTGCCCGGGGAAGGTGTGAGCACTGCGGAGGGAGCGCATTGGAGACGGCTGCTCCCTCCCCTCAAAGGCTGCTCAGAAAAGCACCAAGCAGCACTGCTGGTGCCATTTCACGCCTGGTGCCTTCACTAAAGCTGGAGGCAGAGCAGGCAGGGAGCTGGAGGTCAAGGGTCAGCTCAGCTCGATGCATCACACTGCCTCCCTTCAAATCTTACCTGCCCAACCTGCGATGCTTTTGCAGCGAGGCAGAGTGCAAGCCAATCCCCCTCTGTGATTAAAGATGGAAAAATCCCTTCTTTTATGCAATTGTGTCTCTTCTCATCTCTATTTTTGTCATTGGCTGACAGGGTGGGAAGAGAGAAGGAAAGGATGGGTAGGGAGGCACCAGAAACAGGAAAATTACCACCAGATCAGGCAACTGAACTGAGAAGGGAGAGAGAAGGAGAAAACAGAGGCTAATTCCTGAATCTGTCCCCTGCAAGGAGAGTTCAGGCTCCTTTACATGTGCTTGAGCCAGGACCATAAAGCCCTAACTTTAGGTTTATCTTCCAAGGAGGACACATCACCTTCCTCAACTCAGCAGCATCAAGCAATGTGCCTCTGAAAATACAGCCCTGGTGGTGGTGAGTGTGAGGCTGCTGCTCTGCTCTGGGTTTTATCCTAAACTTCTGGGGTATCAGACAGCTCCAGTTGCTCCCTGCCTCTCAAGAAATTCAGATATCAATTGCAAACACAGTTCAGGGAGCAAGGAATGGGTTACTCTGCACCCAGCAGCCTTCCCTCAGCTCTGGCACTCTCCAAGCAGAGGGGCAAAACCAAAGGTGCCACCTTCTGCTTGCAAACCATGGCAGTGCTGCAGAGATTTCTGTTGGGTCATTTCCTCCTAAAACGGGAGGAGTCTGAGTGTTTGCTTCAGGTTTGTCAATTTAGGAAATCATCTAAAGGTTGAGATTTCAGAGAAATTTTGGGTTTGGCTTGGAAGGACTTGCTTTTTCACTGAGAACCTAACTAGTGTTCAGCTAACTGCAAAGTCTCAATGCAGGAAGAATGTGTTGTGTTAAATTGTTCTGCAGAACAATGATTTTTGGAAAACAAAACAACAGTAACCAGAAGGAAAACCACAACAAACAAAATAATATTTATTTCTGCCATGGCAGCTCTGTGAACTGAAAATGGGATGTTTTGTTTTGCTGGGTTTGTGTGCAGAAAGTGATTGTATCCAGTTGCAGACAAAAAATTACATCTGGGCCTTGGAAGGGGGAAAAGGAGGGTGGGAAGATCTATGTCTGCAGAATCACTGATGCAGGAAGATGCAAGTGCTGTGTTGTGTCTAGTTGCATCATGTGTGAATCCATCAGTGACTTAAAGAAACAGCAAACTCAGTGCAACCTCTTTCTGTGGTTTTTCCATCTGCTCCCTGATCTGCTGGTGATGAATGTTCAGCTTTGCCATCTCCTACCCTCGAGATGTCCTCTGTGGTAGCTCTGGGTGATTTTTCTCAGCTGAAAAAGTACTCAGGAATATCTGCAAACTTTTATGAAAAAGCCTTTGTCAAATTGTTGCTGTGAATGCTGCACTTGTATCAATGTAATGTTTGTAGAGAACCTCATGGGTACAGTGTCTGTTAAAATTTTGGTGTCTTCTGTCTTAAAACACCAGTAAGACGGTCATTATGGGTGGAAAAAAGGCTACTTCAGCTCCCAGTTTTGGGTGCAATTGTGAGACTTGAGTCCATAATGTGCTGATTTGAGGTCAAAGTTGTTCTGTGAAACTGATGATTAAGTTTAATCCTGGGAATAATTCTCTTCCCAAATACTTGTGCACAACTTTGTGTTTTACTCCAAACCAAATCCTTCTCTTATATTGTTCATTGAATCTCAAGAGAGCTATCTGTCTCCACAAGGAACCCATATGTCTATGACCTGCTCAGGGACTGACCATTTTCATTTTTAGCCCAGATTTGTTTTCTTGGGGGGGAAAACAGTTCTGTTCCATACGAAGCAATGTGTAGGTGTCTCTGTCTATCAGTTTCCACAATATTTTTTTAAGTCTGTCAGCTAATCTCTCCCAGTTTTGACAGAGGTAGAAGTCTCAATGATATTTCATTCCTAATAATTTTCCAGCATGGGCAGTGGAGGAGAGGGCAAAAATCCATTGCTGCTCCCCCTGAAAGGAAGAGAGATGCACAGTTTATACCTCTAATAGACATAAGAGACTCTACCTCAGCAGAAAGTATTTTGAAAAATCAGGCAGAAATATCCCTGTTTATTTATTTGCCATTTGCTCACTCACCCACTGAAGGATTTGCTTTTACAAATGAGCAATGACCATCACAGAATGGTCCTGGGGAGCTCTGTCTCTGTTGTGCTGGGCTGGGGATTGACAAGAAGGTGGTAGGAGTTAGGTCAGACCTTCTCTTCCTGCCTGTCCCAGGAACTCCTGTCTCATTACATCCCCATTTGTAATGATTACAAAAGACCTGTAATTGACATCTGAAATACATCCCTAATTACTGTGGGTGGCTGCAGTATTAGTAGGATTGGTACCACACAGATTTTGGACATTCTGTAGAAACCCCCAAGATTTCTCTGACCCATAATGAGAGCAAGAATAGCGCTAGACACAGCAGAACCCCCAAAATGTTTTGCAGTGACAACTGGGGCCATGCTGCCTTTTGCTCTGCAGCAATTGCAGGAATTGTACATTAATGTGAGACAATGACACTGCCCTGATGGCCAAGCTTTGTGCTGCTGAACTTTACACCAACGCCTGCGTGGAGAATGACTTGGGTCAGACAAGAAAAAAGCTGAAAAGCTGTTGGCTGCTACCCCAGAGATCCTCTAGCGGTTCCACATCCCCTCATTGTGCCGTCATTTGTGCGCACGAGTTTATTACCAGAGAAGGACTGTTGTGTTAGCAAAGACTGTCCTCAATGGTGGCAATTTGGTTTTGTCATGGTAATACAGCACCGACACAAAAGTGAGTTCTGCATGGCTTGGCAAAGAGATTTTCACATAGCTGCTGGGTGAGTCCATTGGTTTCTCAGTGTCCCTGAACAGGAGTGGGTCAATGGCAATTTTTAGGAAGGCAGATGCCCCTTGCTGAGCTTGTCTGACTATAAAGTGCTACACAAGACGTGCGACGTACACAGCATCCTCAGCCCTCTGTGTAACTCGCAGACTGTTAAAAGTGCACAGCAGGAATGAGAACTCTTTTAATCCACAGAATTTGCTGTTTAGCATGACCTGAATAATCCGGTGGGGCTAACGTGATCTTCAGCACTAGCACTCAACTGGCTGTTATCCCCTTTGAAGCTGCAGGATATCAAGAATATCTGACTGGTTTGGACTTGGATAGTGCCTGTGTGTAATTTGTTTTTCAGTGATATTGTTCCAGGCTCTGCTGTTCTCAATGCCAGTGAGGCTGTTCCTGTGTGAACTTTTTAGATAGGATCTCTCCCGATCATGCTACTTCTTCTGTTGACCACAGCTGCCTGTTCATCATCACTTCCTTTATGTTTTATCTTTGGTGGGAAATGAAAAGTAGAGGAGGGCAGAGCCAGTGTAGGGAAGCTAAAAATGTGTCAGTAACTGCCTAGCAGGAGGCAGACTCTTTCCTCCAGATTGCCGGATACATGAAGGTACAGCCTTGATTGGTGCAAATTGCCATAGATGAGAAACTATTCGTATTCATTCAAATTTATAGCAGCTCTGTGGATGTTTGAATTCCTCCCCCTGTTTAGCAGTGCCCTGATGAGCCACAGCAGAGAACTGGTGGGATGATGGAGATGAAGAATTGAACCAAATTTAACCAAAATGTGGCTGGTGGTCAGTGAGTGGTTACACTTTTCCTCAGAATGTCTGTTCTTTCTCAAATAAATAATCATGGGAGAAATGGAGATGCATTTTTGGGAAGCTCCTGTTACTCCAGAGATCTCTGGTTCTGTCTGACTTGTAATCTGACAGTTCTTTCTGTCACTGATGTTAAGAACTTCTCTGGGGCTATGAGAAAAGACAAACTTTCAAACCCAGCATCCTTAAGAGGGCATCCAAATGCTGCACCGTACAAAGGGATTGAAATTAGCTCTAAATGCAGTTGGCTTTACCTGCTTTATGAAAAAGAGAAATATATTTTAAAAGGATATGTTTCATGTAATCATGCTGGGTTTATCAAGTGCAGAAAGATGTCTCCTAACAATACCCGGGAAGATTACAATTGTCAATCAGAGCAGAGGTCCTGTTCGTGCCTCTTTGCCTCTCTCCCCTGCTGCTCTGATTTTTCTGGGCATAGCGGCACTGAACAAGGTGAAGAGTGTAAAGAAAGCTATTTAACCATCAAAAGACAGTGCCAGCCAAGCACAGAGCTGAATTTCGGCTCCTCAGTGCCAATAATGAAGTTTTCAAAGGGAGAAATGTGCACAACAGCAAGAGTGGAAGCCATCCTGTGTGGTCCCATAAATGGTACTCTCTCTCCTTCTGGGACTCCACAATAGCACAAGGGCTGCTGCAAAGTGGGCAAAGCCCTTCTTGAAGGGCTCGTGGAGCTTTTCAGCTCATTGCAGGATCCTCAGAAACCCTCAGCATCCTCCTCCTCTTGGCACGGCAGGGTCGATAAAATCAGATCAAGGCTTAGTATTTCTAAACAAAAGGGAGTGGTTAAATGGGCTTTTAAACACTGGACCCTGTCCAGCTCATTGGGAGGCAGAGCCCCGAGAGGCGGGGGTGAGGAAAAAGCTCAAGGTGCCAAACTCGGGGTAGAGTGGCACTTGTGAGCAAAGTTGTTGGAAAGTCATTTTGTTGCTTGTGTTGTGCAGTGAGTGTGTGAGTGTGTGTGTGTGTGCAGAACAGATTGGCAGACGCCTGTGCCCATGAAGGCGGGCTGGGGGCTGGGGGGAGGCTGCTTTGGAAAGGTGCCAGTTGTTCCATGGGCTTTCTGCCATCAGGAATTTTTTTTCCCCCTTCCCTTCCTCCCCATCCCAGCCCCCAAACGCACACGAACAGGCTGGCAGGAAGAGCATGCTGAAAAGGATCTGACAGTTTGAACAACACTCGATGACTTAGTTTGTTTTCCCTGACTTTGCGCCAGCAAGCAGGTCTCTGGATGAAAGACTTTATTAGGCTTTTAGAGCCACTGTGACACAGGTCTTTCTTTGACCTGAGGTACTTGAGAAGAAATGAAAACAACGTGTAACTTTCATGGAGTTGAAAGACTGCCCAAATGGAAGAATACGGTTTACAAGGGATCCAAAGTATCACAAAACATTTCCCAGGGTGAAGCGCGGCAGAGCGGAGCAGGGGGAGAGCCCATCCTGGGAAGAGGGAGAAGGCGTTCCGTGGCTGCTCCTGATGAGGAGGAAAGCTGATCTGGCTAATTAGGAGATGATGAGGTGATCACATCCAGTGGAAGGTGCCATAACCAGTCATCAGCTTTTGAGGTGTCCAGTGGAGGGAATTGATGGAAATTAACTCTTTTTGTCAGGAGCCTCTCAGCGTGCAGTGCCTGGGTGCTGGCACGGGGCTGTGCGTTCAGCACTGCAGCTCCTGCTCCGCCTGCTCTGCTCAGACCTGGCAGAGCCACGGGAGGAAAGACATGGAAGGAAAGACATGGAAAAAAATCATGGAAGAAAAGCCATGCTCTGTTAGGAGTCATAGCATCCATAAGGAAAATGTAGGACAGTTGGATCCTCCTCCTCCCGCAGCGATTCTGGATAGTTTTAAAAGGGTCGGAGCTGGTTCCAAACACTACCTAAATTATCCCCTCTTCAATCCTCAGGGATAGAGGGAGAATTTCTCATTAACTTTCTGTATGCCTACTTTACTCCTCAAGGAGCTTGGTTGAGGAGTTTGAACAAGAAAAGCAAGAATTAGGCTTTGCTTATAAAAAAAAAATAAAAATAAACAAGCCCCTTGGTGGGGAGAGAGGAAGCATCAAAGAAATGGCACGTACCACAGAAGGAACAGTGCAATGGATGCTAGGAATAAGCAACTTTGTGAAGGAGACCCTCCACTTGGAAAAGTAATTCAAGTAATTTTAAAAAGAGTGATTCATCCTTTTTCTAAAGTCTCATAGAAGGAAAAAGATGGCAGGCCAGTTTGTAGAACTGAAATAGTTTCTGAAAACTGAAGAACAGATGACTGAGAAACAAGAAATACTGTTGCTGGCTTATCAGTCTTGGAAGAGAATCACAGAAACTGAAAGTGCATCTTTTAAAGCCTCAGTAGGCTGGGAAAGGAGTTTTCATGGTTACAAGCCATGACTGAGAAGTTTTTCTGGAGCTCACTACAGGCCTGATCCTTCCTCATACTGAAAATAAAATGCTACAGTCAGTGAAGACCATGATTCCAGCAGCTCTGGATGGGCCAGATTTGCCACACAAGGACATTGTCTAGGAAGAATCTGGGGATCAGCCAAGTTTTTCTAGCACAACTAATCACAGCTTCTGCCCTCTTAAAACCTCAGCCTGTTGATAGTGAACAGGGAAGAGGACTTTGAGGCCTCATTCAGCTGTCATGGAATCACAGAATCACAGAAAGTTTTGGGTGGGAACAGATCTTAAAACTCATCTTGTTCCACCCCCTGCCATGGGCAGGGAGACCTTCCACTATCCCAGGTTGCTCAAAGCCCTGTCCAACCTGCCCTTGGACACTTCCAGGGGTGGGACATCCACAGCTTCTGTGTCACTGAGATGTGACAACATCCATGTTTGCACAGAGCCACCCCCACCCAGAGTCATTTCAGTACAGCATTGCTCTCTCCAGAAGAATTGCTCTCCAGTTTGCTCATAGGCAGGATTTTTGTCAGGCTGTCATGGAGCTGTGGCTCTGGAAGTGCTCGGTGATGCCACCTGGTCTGCACCAGAGGCCTGCAGGACACCCCCAGGGAGCTTGGGTTAGAACCATGTCTCCACTGAGCCCAAAACATGGCCCCTGAGCAGATGGGCCTGGCGGTTCTGTGGGGTCTGCACACAGTGTGGAAGCAGCACATGAACCCTCTCCACACAGGCTTGATGTTCACAATGAACTTGTGACCAGGAAGCCCAACACAGAATTTGGTGCTGTCCCTTTTATTGCAGGCCCCGGTGTCACCTCTGTGTGTGCAGGAGCACGGGGACATGTCTGTGTTTCTTATTTCCTTTCTATAGGACTGAATGTTCTGAGAGATCATGTTATTGTATGTGTCTGATGAGCCATATGGAAGCTGTGAGGCTTCAGGAGTGTTTTGGGAATATAATGCCAGGAACTGATAATCTCAGCAGCTCTTCCTTCATATTATCACATTGCTTTTGCTGCCATACCCACTTAGAGCTATTTACGCCCCTTCTCCGAGAAGCTGGTATTTCCCTGCCACATATTTTGCTCTCCATGGGATAGAAAGGCTTTGGGAAGTGCCATTTGAGGCTCATTGATACTCAGAAATGCTTTACAGAGCCCGTTCTGTTGTCAGGCTGCCTGCAAAGAGTTTACAGCATGAAATAGCTCAGTCTCTCTGATCGGAGGGATTCTGGTCTTGCAGTACTATTAGTCAGACAAAAGGTGAATTAGCCCCACTCTGTGAAACAGCCCTGACACAGGGAGGTGCTGCTCTGTCACCACCATTATTTCACAAACTGGTTTTCTACGGTCTTTGATTCCAACAAGGCAACTTGCAGAACACACAAAGGATCAGATTGTATCTCCTAGCGCTGGCCGCCGTTTCCTTCCTGTGGGACATCGGCGGCTGCTGCTTTCTCTATTTCCACACCTTTGCATCTCCCAACCTCCCTCCAGAAAACCCACTGACAGTTGTTTAACAGTTTCAGTAGCAAGTCAGGCAGTGGGCATTTTTCCATACTGTGTGTTTTTCTTCTCCTGTGTTCGAAGAGCTTGTTCTTCCCCTGCACCTGTGGAGCTTGTTAATCTCTGCAGAAGATTCAGTTCTTTGACTGCAATCCAAGCCTGCACCATCTGAGGCAAACTGCATCTTTCTGCCCTTTGAATGATCCTGATTTTTCCTTGGTCTGGCTCAGCCCTGCAGAGAAAAGGACAGCTGACAAAACTGGGAAGGGATCCTCTGAAAGAAGTGGACAATTGGAAAAATTATAATACTCCTTGCTGTGCATCCAGTGCCAAAGATATGATACTTGGCCCTAGGGTGGAGCTGGGGCTCCGTGGGCCTCTTCCCCATGCCCATGAGCTGTTAACAAGGCTGTACTGGACAGCCTGAAGGAACAAGGAATGATGACCCCTCCATATGACAAAGGTACCACAGGGACAATAATGTTGTCTCCTCCAAAGGTCCTTGTCAACATGGAGACTTCCAGCCCCACTGGACATCTCAGTGATTCAGCTCTTTCCAAGGAATGGGTTGTTCTGTGTCTGCTGCAGCCTCAGTTCAGTGTGAAGCAGTTCAGGATAACTTTCACACTGACTTGTTTTTCATGCTAAAGGCAGGAAGTGTGAGACCCCTGCTAAAAGTTTGCCTCTCCTTGAATGAGTGCATGCAACTTAACTAACTGGAAAAGCTTTAATTATCATCCAGTTCTTGCAGGAGTGTCTAACCTGGCTTAAGAGCTTTTTGAATCCTTTTAACCCCTTGAGTTTTCTTAACCTCTGTGATATGTTTCGTGATCCCTGCAGCCTCTGTGTGCTGCACTGGGGATAAATGCCAGGCAGTTTTAGCATTATGCGTGTTATGAACCCAGCTCATCCCTCTATGGGCTGTTCATTTCCATATGAAACATTTCTTTAAATAGCAACACTCTCAGGGGCTGATTTTATTGTCCTTGCTGTGGCTCAGATCACTCATAGTGCCCTTTTGAACATCCTGACTTATTGCTTATTTCTGCTGATTTTTGTGGCCCTGTAACTACTTCTTACCCATCCTGTTTTCATGCAAGGAGTCTTACCCTCCAGTCTGGCCCCAGAACTCTGCCACATTCCTGCCAGTGACATGAGTCTCTGAGCAAGGATCTTGCTCTGACGAGAAAATCCTGGTCTTTATGATCTGTCTCAGCTTCTCCAGAGGAATAAAGGGACACCTGCCTCACTTTGCCCCAGAGAGAAAGGGAGGAAATCTCCACCCCAGTGAATGAGGTGGTGGGAGCCCCATGGGATGCCTTTGAACACCTTGGCAGAGGCACTTGAGTGCCCCTGGAATGCCTTGGAGTACTGGAAAGCAGAAAGGGGGACCACATGCATCAGTGGGGGGAATAAAAATAATTTGAAAAGCGGAACATAGCATTTCCAGAGCAGGAAAGACAAGTCAGTGAGGTAGATATTTTATTTGAGTGCTTCTTGGTGTTTCTGAGAGGATTGGTTTAAGGAGAAAGTTTGATAAACAAACAACTTTTCTTTTTCAGTTAGTTCCTTTGAATGTCCATATTTTTTGATAATGAAACCTGTGTGCATGTCCCCCGGTTTCAATTTCCCTTCAAATTTGAATTTTCTTTATAGGAAATAAATGTGACTGATTATTTCTTAATAGTTTTTCTGTTAGTCCTGGCAAAGTTGTCCATATACATACATACATACATATTTTTTCTAGGTGGTTCTTCTTTTCCCCAAACACATGTGCTGATCTTCTGTGTTCTTTTAATGTCTTCCAGGAGATTTCCATTCCCCACATCAAGTCTTCCTAAATTGTCTCTTTAATCCCCAGGTTTTTAGTGCTTGGCAATGCTACTTGTTCTGAAGTGCCGTGATGGGAAGGTGGAGGGTTTTTTTCCTCCTCATTAGCTGCTTTTAACATTCACCTCCTTTGTTTGTGTATCTTCTTTAGATTCCCTTCCCTTTGTGGGCAGGGCTTTGCTCTTCTGAGGTGTTAATAAGCCTCTGGCAGAGACGACATCTGTGGCAGAGGACATTAAGTTCTGAAAAACATACTTCTTGTGTTATGGGGCCCGTTACCTCATCTGAGCAGCAACTACAGCTTTTAAAGAGCAAGGACAAAGGAAACATTGGCTTAGGGCTGCTTCATGGTTGGGTGTTTTTTTATGTATCAAAACTTGAGCTCAAAGTGTTTATATGGGAGAGGGGGGAAGAGACTGCCAAGGGGAGGAACATGAGAGGAAAACTTGTGAAGGGGAAAGGAAAAAGAGAAGAGGCTATTTAAAAATACTGTGCATCACTTAAACCAACACCTAGCGAAGGATAAAGGCTCTGCAGTGTGTATACGTGATCCATCCATCTGTTCATCCCTTTTATCCAATCCTATAGTCATGGGTATCATAAGAAGCAATGAGAGCGGTTAAAGCTTCCCCATCACAGGCATGTCAGATGTTCCACACTGAACGAGATCAAACCAGGGATTTGCAGCCTGTGGGATGCAAAAAGATGTCGTGGAGGGATAAGTGCTCTTTCCTTCCTATGTTGACAAATGGGAGGGGATCTTTGGAGCAGGATGGAGAGCAGGGCACTGGCATCACCCTGACAAAGGGGTGTTAACAGCTGGGTTGCAACCTCCCTACTACCAGGTGTAACTCTCTAAAAAAGTTGCAATCTGAGTGCATTGAGATTGATGCTTCTGCCTCCTCCTTAGCCTCACATCTCGATATGACTTATCAGCTAAATGTTTTGAGGCAAAAAGAGGGAGGTGCTAGTTCAGACTTCAGGTGTTTGCACTGTAAAACAATTTTTAATTAGAATCAAAGGAAAAAATGGTTTTATCTCCTCTTTGCATTCTACCCTCCTTTAAATTTCTTATGATTTACCTGGGAATATAATTTTTTGCAATGTTTTCCTTAATTTCCCTTTGCTCCCCAGGATGTTGCAGTGCAAACACCTCAGTGTGCTTTCTGGTCTGTGAAAGTCATTCTGACACAACGTTCTGGCTGACACATTCCAGTCTGTTTTTAAATGAAGGTATCAATTACTTAGTGCTAGCTGAGCACCTTGTTGGCTATCAGGTGGTTTTGCTGTAGCATTTTTCGTAGTCTTTGGTATCTTGAAAGCTGAATACAAAAAGGTTCATTGCACAAGGTGCAGTTCTTAATCTTTCCATCTCCAGTTGTCAGTGCATGGAAGAGGAGTCCTTGCCACAAACTGGGGGGCTGAATGACTGTGGTTTTGTCACTGTACCTGAATCATTTCATGCCTGTGCCTTCACAGAACTCTCAGCAGCAGTGGGAGGGGGGTTGGATGGTGCTGCTCATCAAACCCCCTCCGTGCCCTGACCCACAGCGTGGGACCCACCTGGCAGCCCCCACCCGTGTCCTTAAGCAGCAAATCCCTTTGCCTGGGGCCTGCTGCTGTCTCCCCAAGGACACCTTTCCACAAGTATCTGTTCTCCACTCCTGAAAGGCATCCAAACCCCTGTGTGAAAGCTGAAATGAAAAACTGGCTGGCACATGTTTCCGTGGTGGAAGGAGGTGACTTCTGCGCCTGCAGATTGATGGTATCGCTGCTGCTGGCATGACAAGTCTCTGCGTGCTGTAACCCTGGCACCAATCAGTGCCACGGATGTGAGCTAGCCTCCTCTTTCATTACTCTCACTAGCTCCTTCCCTTCCCTGCTTAGGAAAAAGAGCTATTTATGGACCTGGACAAGGTGACCTCCATATGGCAGATTCTGCCACTCACCGTGGGGACTCGAGCTAGGCACATGCTCCTTGGGCAAGGCAGAGAGACTCTCAAGCAGTGGGCACAACAAATGTGTGCTGCTTTCAAAGCAGCAGAAAATGTGTTGTTTTCTTGTTTTGTTTTGTTTTGTTTTTTAATAAAGGGTAAAAAAAAAAAAATAAAGATTCCAAAAGCAAAGACTTCTGTTTTCCTCTGAGCATTTAAGAAAAGCAATGCATTTCTGCAGATTGCATATTTGGAATATTCTGAACTTTGGAATATTCTGAAGAAAAAAATAATATAAATGCTTATCTATATATTCCCCCCAGACAGAGAGAACTGAATTTCTGTACACTGAGAGCCGCCTGTCTCCCTGTAGCATCAATCCCCACTTTATTCCTACCCTGGGGGACTGCACAAAAGCAATTTTCATTGGGCAAATCTGTGCCAGTGTAAGCAAGGTGACCCAAATTTTTAAAGAAAAGGAGAGGCTGAGGGGAAGGGTGAAGGAGGGAGCTGAGTAGGAGGGAGGATGCAGAATCCTGTGGATGCAGAGAGGGGCTGATCCAGGCTCTCACAGGTCACATGAGGATGCGCCTCTGCCTTCGATCTGTTTAATTTGATCAGGCGTCAGAGGTGTTACACAGTGACCAAAGTCAGAGGAGAGGAGCTCTGTTCCCTGCAGCCTCAGACAAGCACAAGTGCAGATTACCACTGTCCTTTGCCTGCTGTGTCCTAGAAAAGGCAGGCAAGCCCAAGTGCCACCACCCCCGTGCCAAATCTGCTGTTTGACCTGCGTGCTGCAGCCCTGCTGGTACAAACAGATTTACACAGGTTTAGTTAGCCACCAGCCAGTATTTTTTTATTTCCATGTGCATCTAAATAACTGTCAGTACTGCAGTAACAAAGTTGCCATTTTAGTGAAGAATCACTCTTAATTATCCCGGAGCCTGGGTTCCCTTGCAGCTCCACAGCCCTAATTTCCAGCTGAGGGACCCAGGCTTCCCCTCAGCTGCAGTATTTTCTGTGAAACCCTCTGGGTGTAGTAGTGGGCTTTCAACAGGGGCATAATGTGCTGAAAGCTCCTAGTTGCACAAAATGGCTTTAGAACACACATATATGCAAGCTGTAAGGCGAGGAAAAGCATAATCTGTCCTGTGTACCGTTGCCTCCCATTGGATTTCCTCGAGGCGATGCAATTCTCCGTATGCAGCTTCCAAAGTGGAATGTGCTGTTTGGGTTGTTGCAGGACATGTGCAACACACAGAAAGGCAAAAAATCTTGTCTTGCTATTTGTGGCAATTTATATTTGGAGCTGCTTGAATAATTCATGGCAGATCTTAACCATTTCCTTTTATGTGATGCTTATTCAAAGGTAATTTTTCTCATTATCTGACTATTTTTGCTTATACATGTTTGATACATGGTAATAGAGATAAACCAGCCAGAATCACCTCCTTTTTGTGCTGAACAAGGAACTTTATTGCAATGAGCAAAACAGTAGCAGCTCAACAGTTCCTGGTTTATTTGGTATCTGAAGAGATGAGCTGTAACATCCTCCCTCTCCCTTTCTGCTCAGCTCCTCACTGGAATGCTCGTCAAAAGCAGGTATCCTGCTCATAAATCCCTTCTCCAGGCAGCGAGGGGAGCAAGCACAATGGATGTGTATTTGCAGCCAGCAGCAGTCCATGGGTATGGATGTGCAGAGCTCTGTGAGAGGCACTCATTAAAAGTATTTCAGAGTTTGTTTTCAAGGATATGTTAAAATCCATCTTTCAGTTGATGCGTAAGTTAATATTCTAAGGGTGTTTACAAGTCTAAGTACCTGATTTAAAATGTGAGGGGGTATCTTAGGTTGGTATTTCAGCTCTCTTTGTGCAGGTGCATGCAAAAATCCACATTTCACAACCATCACTCTCCTCTCTTCCTGGTCATGTTCCTGCTAGTCAGGTCTCATTTCCAGGAATGCCCACCCTGTGCTCGGTTCAGTCAAACAGCAAATGAGGCAGAGTCCCTACCTGGGGGGCTGCAATCACTGTGAATTTTCAGCCTCCAAATGCAGATTCTCAATGCTTCATTAGAGCAGCCACATTTGGAAACTGTCCTCCAGGGAGGGACACGGTCCGATGTCTATGGAAAGGAGGAAAACAAAAACCTCCCCTTGACATCAGTTTTCGTAGGCTTTGGAGCAGACATTAAATGTTTTTCTCTCAGCATGTTTTTTCTTCCTCTTTGGAATTACTTTTTTCTCATCCCTCCCCTTTCAAAATCCCTTTTGTCAGGTGGGAATGTGATTCTGCTTTCCAGACTGGGCAGATTCGATCCGTAATGGGAATTTCTCATAGAGTACAAATATATCTGGGGGATGTTAACTGTCCTGCATGACCTGCTGGCTGTCACTTGATTACATAATTTATTTTAGGGTGGTTTGGCTGGTTTTTTTCATCAGGATTTGTATCTAAAAGCACCTCTCCTAAGCTCTAGATGCTTGCTAACCCTGCCCGGCAGTCTGCCAGTTCCGACCAGCCAAAAATATATCACCTTCCTTGGCTTGTGGCATTTTTGTATCTTTAAAAGTTAATCCAGCTCTAAGCTGGATTAATAACGGAACATCCCTTTAACCAAGGGCACGTAAGGTCAAGGCAGAGCTATGTGGATATTCCAGGCTGGTAACCACAGAAGTAAATTTTTTTTGTCCTATATAGGACCCAAAATGATATATTTCAGCAGTATTTTTGCTGCTGGGCTGGAGGAGGAACAGAGGAGTGGAAACAGGGTGAGACTGAGGGAAGAAGAGGCGACCTGAGAGGTCGGTGATGGTGTGGGGTGCTGGACCAGCAGTCACCTAAAGGCAAGAAGACAGCCCAGAAAAGCATCAGCGCTCAGAGGGGGGATCCTGAGGGCGAGATGAGCTGGTGGCACAGATTAAAGCGAGGCAGGCTGGCACGAGGACGCCTTTTGGAGCGACAGCAAGCGCTCTCAAGCTGTGTTCGCGTGGTTCGTGTCGTCACCGGGGCACTTTGATGTGCTCGCCCTGCAAAGCCCGGCTGTCTGTCATCCCCTCGGCAGCGTTATGTAACTCTCTGCTCAGATCACTGACTGGGCACCCTCCGAGCAGCAAAACGCTTCTCCTTGTTACCCCCTGAATAAAGAAGACACGCAGAGATCTGCAGATATTCCCCTCCTCCCGCCTTGGGTTCAGAGCCTTGAAAAATAAAGTAGAAAGGAAATGGAGGGCCCGGGTTTTTTGCTTCCACGCGGGGCTGCTTCTGTCAGTGGATGGAGAAAAATCTGGAGCCAGATTTGCCCCAGGGTTGGAAGTGATGTTAGAGCAGCCGAAAATGTGATGGTAGTTTGGGCTGATTTTGTGTTGGAGCGGTGCCCTGGTGAAGCACACACTGGGGTCAGATCCAGCAGCACAAACATTAAACCCCAGTGAAGCCGGGCTGCTGCTCCTGAAGGCAATAGGAAATTTAGGCAGCTAGAAGCCTGTGTTTTGAGGGCTGCTATTTTTTCCCTTGAATTATTTTTCTCTTCCTTTTCCTCTCTTGAAGCTCAGAAATCAATGCTTTTCAAAGATCCCCTTTGGACAGGTTTCTGAAGTGTTCTCTTTATTGTCTATTTTAGTGCTTTCTCTCCCCATTTCTCCTGCTCTCTGACAAGGGTTGCTGGGGTGACTGGAGCAGGGAGGACACGCTGCATCTCATCCGTGGTGATCCACTCACACTCATCTCACACGGGGTAAACCATGAGAGCTCCTGTCCCTGTGTGCTCGTTGTGTGGGCTGTGTGCACCTCCTGGGGCTATGGGATGTATCTAACCCTGAGATTGGGGGTGCTTTAGGGACCTGGATGCAGGGGGGCTTCAGCGCCATGGGTAGAAGTAAAGCAAAACTCTGTTAGCCCTAGTCTTTGGAGTTAAAGTCTGATTTGGTCGTGCTTTCTCCACCCTAAACCATTTCACTCATTCTCTGAGTCTTCCTGGCAGAGCCTCCAGCTCTCGGGTGCTTTAACAAGGCTGTAAAGAGCAAATAACATAACAGAAACAGCTTGAAAACTTCTTAGATTGAGGGACTTGACCTTTTCTTCTCCATGCTACCAGGAGCCTGGACAGCATCAGCTGTCTGAGGGTCCTGCTGGGCACCCTAATTCCATCAGCCCTCAGGCCTTGCACTTTCATGGATCTCATGGTTTAAACTGTCTTGGCACAAAGCTTGGATCTGAGCATAAAGTACCTTATAGCTTGGACTGCTCTGAGGGACTCGTGCTTGAAACGCATGTGGGACACAAATTCCTCTGTCTATATATACATATATAAAGATACTGCTGCTGAAGCAGGTTTATTGAAGATCCCATCATGTTTATCAATGATGGATGAATCATTGATATTTTTAATACCAATTCCCCAAAATACTAAACCCAGCGTGTCAGGCAGCAAAATCACGAACAGAGCCACGCAGAGATCTCCTAACCAGGCCAAACGCTTCTCTCTTACCTATAAAAACCCATGCTGTAAGATACATTAGCTGTAAATTCCTAACAGATGGGGCTGTAACAAGCTGTTACAGAGCATCTCCTCTGCGGTGGGGTTGTGCTGCTGAAATGATTCCACGTGGATGTTTGGGACGAGCTGGAGGAGGAGGCTGTCATCTGCCTGGGTGCTGATGTCCTGCTCCTCACCCCGAGGTCCAGCCAAGCACTTGACCCCCTGTTAAACTCACTGGGCTCCTCTGCATAGTTACAACAGCACCGTGAGGAGAGCTCCTTCTTGTTAAACATGTGCCTTTGCTGTCCCGAACGATTCTCAGGTGATTTGGAGATGGTTTGGAGAGCAGGAGAGGTTTTGGGGCAGAGAGCATCCCTGGCACATTAAAGAGCCAGTTCTGTGGAGGGTTTTTTCCTCTCTCATCTTTTCAGGGTGGGAGTGAATGAGACTTTATCTGGGCAGTGACTGGGTTGGGTATGGCACAACTGTGGTGTGTGCACAGTTATGGGGGTGTATACATAAATATATGTATACATATGAGCCCCAAAATGTGCACCTAGGTGTATTATAGGTGCATTTATATATTTGAGTCATGAGCAGCCCTATTTAAATATAAGAAAGGAACCCTCCAGTAAAAGAAGTCTATCTGCAAGTTTTCAATGTGACAAAATAATTAAAATAGCAAATCTTAGAACTGTTTTTTTACAGAGGTGGCATATTTCATTAACCCTGCATAAACACCTTGACACAATTCCCCCACTCTCTATGGCCTAGGGATGGGCTTCCATCTGCAGTGTGTTTGAGAAGACAATAAATGCTTTTTCCTGTTTTTTTAGTACATTTGCCTTAATCTTGGGTCATTCCTCCTGCACCAAACAAACTGGAGTTCTTTGGAAGCCTTGAAAACCACTGCTCCATAATCCCATAATGAAAAGCAGGATTACCAGCAGTGTAACATGTGCAGGACATGATGGTGGTGTTGGGCTGTTTACCTGGGGAGAGGTGTCAGCTGCCCTGAACAAGAGGGGCACAGAGGCTTTCCCAGATCTCTGCAGCACCCTCACCTCATGTGAATTCCCCTTTTCTGAAGCTTTTCAGTTTATCATTTTATCAGGCTATTTGCCCTCAGGCTGAGGAAGGACCAGAAGAAAATAAAAATACTCTCTAAAATCGGTTGATAAAAAAAAATATTTTGAACAAATCCATCTGCAAATCATCTGGGCATTATTCTTTAAAGGTGAGGATTTAATATTTAAAACTCAGCCCCAACTGTTGGGCTTGGACTGTGTTGTAAGAGAGGATTGAACTTGCTCTTTTCTGCATTCAGCTGGTGCAGAAGCATCAGGCCCAGGAAATAAATGGGCCCCCTGTGCAACTTGTGAATAATTCAGGTGCCTCAAAATCACACAAGGGAATTTTTATTTTTTTTTTTTTTAAATAATGCCTAATCAGCCCTTAGCACACAATGCCACGAGAGTTTAATGAGATTCCAAAAAGAGCCATCTCCAAACAGCTGCAGATTGAGCTCATGTGTGTAAAATACATAATTTTGTGCCTGGGTGTGTTTATGTGTATATACAAATAAGAATGCAATAAAATAGCTGGGAAAAGTATTCTTATGAATGCTGTAAGAAAAAGGAGATTCAAATGAATTTGGTACGACCTAGCTGATATGCTTTTTTTAAAGTGATCTTCTGAATCTTCAATATGTCCTTGTTTATTTTCTTTGATTGTGCTTTGATTTAAAATTCGAGACTTATTAAATGCCATAAAAAGAAACATTTACATAATTTACAAGCTCTTTATATGAACATTTTAATAAAAGAACACACCTTTAAATCAAATCACAAAGGCATATGACATCTTTGAAGGAGAAACTTATATTCCCAAACACAATAAACATTCTTCTATTACTATGTTAATTTGGAAAACAGGTCATGGGAAATTAAATTGCTTAAAATAGGTCACCAATTATAACTCTGCATTCTATTAAAGCAAATGCATCTCTGAAATCTTTATTAGTTTATTTTAATTAAAGGCAGAAAAATATTCAGTGTTAAATTATTGCCATTTGTATGTTTTACATTGATATGGACACACATTTATTATGCAGTGTAAAATGCTGCACATCTTTTTCATTATGATGCTTGTATTGTTCTTAGTTACTCTACCCATAAAGTAAGTCTATAATAATATTGTGTTTTAAACATAAAAGGAGGGAGACCCCAAATGAAGTAACAGTGCAAATTTAATTTGATCATTTATAAAAGGAAATACAAAAGCAAGCACTGTCTGTATATGAAAATAGTCATTGACCTCCTCAGAATTGTTACAGTGTTGGAAAGGCCTGAATTCCATTTGTGTCCCGTGTTTGTAGCAGCATTGTTGTTCATATATGTTCCTAAATTAAGTACTTTGGGTACATTCCCCATTGATGTTCTCTTGTAAATTCATTAATACCAGTGGTAATTACTGCACAGGCCCATGGTGAGAGCTGGAATCGGCCCTGCATGGCCATGTTTGCAAACACCATCCCCAAACCATGGTGTAGCCTCCAACAGAGATTGAAATGATTCTGAACAGTGTGTCTGGATCTCCTGGGCCGTGCTGAGAGCCCAGGGTTGGTGTGGTGCACACACACCTGTCCCTGCACAGCTCTGGTTAAGGCAGGCTGAGCTAAAATCTATTCCTTTAGGCTGGAAGGGTCTTTTAGAATCACTAAACCTTGTAAAGGAGAAGCTCACCAGCAGTGAGTGCAGTGTGAATGGGCACAGCTATGTTGTCTCTGCACTGGACAGGCTCTGCTCCACATCAAAAATAGGGGATGTTAACTGTTTATGCACATAAGAAATGAAAATGTTGCACATGTACAGACTGATGGGATGACATGGGTGCTTTTATGGAATACCACCATCACCAGTGTGGAGCTTTTAGGATTGTGTTCAGGAGCCATTCCTGAGCATACCACAGCATGGATTCACCCCATGTTCTCCTGCTGGATGTGGTTACCCAGCCCAGCTGGACATGGTCACCATGGCTTCACAGAGCTGCATAGAAACAGTTTGTCCAGGTGCCACAGAGGAATTTCATGTTGTAACCTCTCCAAATCACAATGGTGAAGGTATTGAACGCTCCTAATAATTTACAAACAAATAGAAATGCCCTTATATTTGTTGCTGTTGGTTGAAAGGCACCCTCCTCTCATGCTGGTCTCTGAGTTCTCTCCCTGTTTGTGAAGATGTTTGTGAATCCTTCAGCAAACTCCAGCCAGCTCATGGGAGGGCAGCAGCTGGACAAGGTCCTCTTTAAGGTGCAGTCAAACCTGCACCTTCATCCTTTACTCAAACCCTCATCTCCTGCAAGAGGTTTTGTTGTTCAGTCTGTCTTGCAGGCAGTTTTGTTGTTCAGTCTTCTATGGAGACCTGCCAGAGCAAAGCAGAACAGAAGAATAGCTTTGGCTCTTTGCCAGTGGACTCACCTATAGATTTCCTGTGCAGAATTCTTTTTTTTTCCTTCCCTTTGCTGCTCAAAGCACGTCCTTAAAAGAGGCTCAAGAGATCTTTAAGTCTAAACAATAAAAGACCTATTACTTACCTCAGAGACCAACAACAGCTCTCAAGGGTAAACCTGCATTAATTATGTATTTGAGCATTTGTATGTTATGCATTTAGACAGAATACGTGTTATTTACTGAAGAGCTGGTAATGGCTGGGAATCAGTTGTGATGATCCAGGGTAAATAGGAACTGCTGAGGATTTCAGGACACAGAAAATGGGGATGGAGCACCCGGCATCTCACCTTGCTTGCCTGGCTGAGTTGTGGTTGCTGCTGCTCTTTGCCAGCCCTGGGGTGATGTAAACATGAATGGTGGGAATGGAAAACCACAGACTATTGCAGATTGTTTTGTAGCCAGAATCTTCCCTTTCAAACATGATAATTATATTTAGTTGGGTGGCTGCAAAAGAAAGGAATGCTTGTTTGTGTGTGAATCCCTGGAAGATAGGAGCTCTTGGAAATTCAGTTTTTCTACCCTGTAACCATGAATGTAAACTTTCTTCTTAATGACAAAACCCACCCAAAACTTATTTAGTGCTCCCATCTGAATGCAGCCCTCTGTAAGAAGATCAGGATTTCACAGAGGAATATTATCAAATATTGCTGTATTCTTTGAGAGAGGAAGGAAAAGCAACCAGTGTTGAAAGTACCAGAAACTGAACCTAAACACCAGTCTGGTGCCACCAGCTGTGTTTGCTGTCGCAAATCTGGATTCAGAGACTCTTGCAGAGAAACAACCCCTCTGCAATTCCAGGGCATCACCTGCTGGGAATCATTGGGTTGGCTTGGAAGGAACCTGGAAGAAAGGTGTCTTTTGGCCAGAATTTTCTCCCTTTGTTTTGCCCTAAATGTCGTTTCCAGAACAACTTCTTTCTTCCTCAATAACTGATTTTCATTTTTCTAATATTTATTCAAATGTAATGTTGTAGATATGGACCAGATGGTTTTATGAGGATAACTTTTACTAATGACTGTGGAGCTAAGCCACATAACACATTATCACTTCTCTGAAATAGTGTGTATATATTTCTTCCCACCTTTCTTAACAGTTGGAAGTAGTTCCTTGTTTTCAACAGAGATAAAACTTAAGTTACAGTCATTATTGATCACATTTTTCAGCACTGTTTTTCTCTGTGGACCTCATGCTCTTCCTATTGGAGCTAGTGAGCATTTAGTTTTCTTTGAAGTTTTGTCTTTGATATCTGAAGAATTTGCCCAGAAATAAGGGGTCTCTTATCACAGCAGTTGCTTCTATGAGTTAAGGTTTCATGATTAGGTCCAGAGCTGGGATGTGTTCTTTCAAGTCCTGAATCAAGAAAATATTTCCTTCAAGGATGCACTGAAATATATATAGAAACATCTCTGCAATTAGAGGGAATTAAATCTGCTTAAAATTAAGAAACACCTCAAGTATGGATGGATTTCAGCCTGTTCTTCAATGCTTTCTTGGTCTGTAGTTTGGATCTGCTAAGTTTTATGATGAACTTGTAATATTTAGTTTTGAACGATTCAACACAAATTACAGTCAAACATGTTCACCCAGTCTGCAGCTTCAACTTTAAATTTCTGCAGGAGTTCTGTTTGGATTTTTGATTGCTTTAACTTGCAGGGTACGGAGTTTGGGTTTGTTTTTAAATCTTAGTCTAGGTGCTTCCAAATGAAAAAGTTGAAATGCTACAACTGTGCAAACAGTATTACTGTAATCTGCATAAAGATGGGTGCAGAAGAGCTGGGTATTAGCAATTCATTAATATGCAGTGAAAAGCTTATTTGCACTTTGTCTAAAAGTAACAGTAACTTCAGATTTTCCCTCATTTGCATAAGTGATACTGCACAAGACTAAACCACTC
This sequence comes from Parus major, assembly GCF_001522545.3. Classification (NCBI taxonomy): domain Eukaryota; kingdom Metazoa; phylum Chordata; class Aves; order Passeriformes; family Paridae; genus Parus; species Parus major. Next base: position 8,991,705 of record NC_031788.1, read on the forward strand.
CAATAATAGTCCTTAATAGGATAATCATGTACAGACTTTATGTATAGGCTCCTGAACTGTCCATTTAGGCACATTTAAGTTAACACACAATGCACAAGGAGGAGGATCATGTTAAGGAATGTGCTAATTTGCTGAATCCAGTTTCCCAGGCAGCGTTTACAGGGGTCATTTTTCATGAACTACTCTAGCCACTTAAATCATAATATTTCATAATAAACATCAAAGCCTACTGTACAGTGGGGATCATAAAAAGGCAACACAGCTGCCCTGTGCTTGTATTCACCTTCAGCTTGGACCAGAGCCTGGCAAAGGGAGCCTTGCCCCTGGTTTTCAGTCATGAGAATTTTAAATATATTTACAACTTCTTACCAGCAAGGCTCAATATATAATGGTGCCTGATAAACCTGCATTAATGACCGAAATAGTCTTCCCTAGAGTTGCACCTGCCCTCTAGAAAATAAATCATCACCTCCAGTAGATAAACAGCTCCTTCTTTGCTCACAACTGCTGCAGAGAGCTCTGGTGTGGTTCTGGGAAAAGCAGCCTCCAAAAGCTGCTCCCCTGTGCTTCTCCAAAGAGATTTCTGTGGGTTTTTAACTCATGCCCATAATCCTTCTGTGTGTTTTGGGACTGAACCCTCTGGGCTGCCAGAACTGATCCCCTTCACCAAAACATTCAAATATTAAGCATTTAAGCAAAACATGTTTAATTTTAATTTTAAACCTGTCCTTACTGGAGGCAGCTGGCTTATCTTGGGGCTGTTCATTTGGTGAAAGCAGAGTGCACTCTGCCCAGTGCTGGGTGGGGAGAAAACTATCAGGGCTGGAAATCCCTTCTTTCTTTATTTTTTAGCACAAATAACAGCATTTTCCAGGTGAGACATTGGAAAGAAGTGGACTCACAGAGATCTTTCCCATGTGCATTTAAATAGTGACACTTGAAGGGGCCAGCATGAAGTTGTTGCCTGCTGCAGATGCAAAGACACACATGAAAACCCTGTTCCAAAAATGTGGCAGCTCCATTGTCCCTCCTTTCCTTGCCCTGTCCAGCAATATTTCAGCTTCAGAGCTTGAGCCTGAGCAGTGCTGGTCACCCAGTAATGTCAGAGGCTTTGGGGCTGCTGATGGGCAGAGTTAGAACCCTCTGCAGCAGATTTTTTCTTCCACAGAGGATTTTTACAGATACAAATTCATTGATTTCTGTGTTTGGCTGCTGAGTTTCATGTGAGAACCTAATCAAGCCTGAATGTCTTTAACTTTTCTAATGCAGGCAACCTCTCCGCAGATGAACTCTGCTCTGAAATATTCATTTTGGTGGCACATCTTAATTGCATTGCAATTATTTCTGAAGTTACTCTGAGTGCTTTGCCTTTGCTGCCTCTACATTTTCCATAGGCTCTTAGACCATTCTTTAAATCAAATGGTGCTCAGATACCATGGTGATGGTTGACATTATTATGGGTGACCTCTTTCTTTTGGCCTCGGACAGCCATGGCTGACAATAGAGGAGAGCATTGGCTGTTTCTCTGTCAGGGTATGTGGGTGTTTTAAAGTCCTTGTGTGAGATGGTTAAAAACATAAGGCAAGAAGAATAAAAAAAGTCATATGTGAAAATGCCATTAAAAGAGGCTCAGCTGATTTCATGACACTGCCACAGCATCCCTGATAATCGTGAATTCCAGCTACAGAGAAAATAGATTACACTATTTTTGCAGGGGTGGAATATGGATCTGCTGAGAAAGCAATGTGATTTTCTGCCTTGGCTTTGTGTGTGTACAAGCATGTATGGGTGGGGACGGGTGAGATATTCAAATCTTTTGCCTCTGTAGCATAAATGTCTTGATTTAGTCATGTAGGCAAAAAATAGGGTCAGAAATTCAGCCTGAAAATATGATCTCATAGGGGTATCTGTCAATTCAGTTTTCAAAATAATATGTGTATGTGTACACACACACATGCAAACGCAGAGAGGTGTTTCCCTTTGGACCCAAAGATTTTCATTACAACAGCCCTGGTCAAGCCCAGGAGAAAAAAATTGTAAATTGCTGCAGTGTGGATGGATCTATAAACCAAAAACCCTTTATTGAGAACAAAGGGGAAAAATAATCTGAGTCAAATTTTTGATGATTTTATTTGACCATGGATAAGAGCTGGAATTTTCAGCCCAAACCTCAGAGACTCCGAGCTGCGGAGCCACTGCTAAGCTGGCTGCCCAGCAGCCAGTGACACTCCTGCACTGAATGTTTAAACACCCTCAAAAACAGAATGAATTTTTCATCTATCACTTCAGCAAACAATCTGGCTGCTGTGTGCTGAGGGGATGAATAGCCACGCGTGTGGGATCTTAATGGGAAAAGACAAGGGAGCATGAAGTGATGCTTTCCAGAGCGCGTGCGAGGAGCCCACCTCGCTCGCCTTTCAGGAGTTAGATGTCAAGAACTGTGTTTTGCAACAGCATGACTTAATAAATTTTCCCTTTGCTGCCTCCTCTGACGATGTCTCCCGAGCCAGCAAAGGCGTTTTCTCAGCGTGGTTTTGGGCTGTGGGGGTTTGCGGGGGTTTGGGAGCTCACACCTGGTTCAGAGAGGCGGTGACGGTGTCTGCGGAGCTGCTGCTCCCCTGGCTCGCCTTTCCTGGGGTGCTGGAGGCTTTGACAGAGCCCATCATCACACACCTTCCTGTCTGCAAGGCTGTGATGAAGGTGTTCAAAGCATGGAACATCTCCAAACTCCCTTCTGTTGCAGAAACACAGGCAAGAGAGAATATTTATAGACAGGGAAGCGGCTCTTTACAGTCCCCACCCCATTCTCGCTTCCTTCTAATCTTTATTCTCCATATTGGTGACTAAGTATCAGCTTGGCTTGCTATTTGTAGCACTCCAATTGCTTGTAAAAATAGCAGATTTCTTATTTATTATTTTATTTTTTCGATTTCCTGTTTTATTTTTATGCTGTCATGGTTTTTAAATTTGTTTCCTCTTCCTAGCACACCAAGTATTTAAAGAAAAAGTGCTAGACCAATGTGACTCTTCCGATGTGATCTGCTTGCTGCCCTGATTCAAGAATCCTACAACCACACACTGGTCCTTATTGCAGGAGAATTCTTATGAGATCAGTCATAGGAACTAAAATGCAATAAAGGCTCTGATTGCTGATACTGCCATAAGAGGTAGGACAAATGTAAGATGATGATAATAATAAAAAGAAGAAGAAGAGACAGCTATTCAGGGAAAAAGGGTGGACTAGGATTAACAAAAAATGAGTTATTTGTGTGTGAAATTTTAGTGGAAAGAAGCTTAAAAAATTTATGCAAAAATATTTCAGTTTTGCTTCCCCCCACCTTTGCTCCTCAGGGGTTCGGATTAAAATGAGACTTTGGCATGAAAAATTTAGAAACTGATATATTGTGAACATTTCTCATTCAAAGTTGACTTTTGGAAAATACTATTTCCTTTAGAAAAGACCATAAAGGAGAGGTTTAAACCCCTTTAATTTACATGCCATCTTCCACAGAGGCTGATGTGGGGCTGATCCAGCCCTGGGTGGCAGTGCCAGAGGTGACAGTGCTGAAGTGCTGATTCTTTCACTGATGTGGTTGAATTTTCAGGGGTTTATTCTGTACAAAAGTTCAAATACATGACTTTTTAGTATTTCTCACTGATTAATACTTCTCACTGCTTCTTACAAGGGTGAAGAAGCACAGACACACCTGTGAGTGAAGATGCAACTCAGGCCATTCTCCAGAAAATGTCTTATGTCTCCAACATGAAAAATTCCAGAAGTTTTGAGTTTCTTTACTTTCAGCCAGTTTGTTTTGGGGCAGATTTTAGAATAGTTTGTAAGGTCTAGGGAGCAATTTACCCTTTTGTAAAAAAGCTGGAAAGCTGAGAGTGTCCCCCAGCACCTCTCCAGGAGCTGAAGTCTGGAGAGTATTGTGAAGTGATATTCTGCAAGGAACATCTTGGTCATCTTCAGAATGCTCTGGCCTTAACTGTACTTTTAGTCACATATACACAGGTGCAGGACGTTGTATTAGACCAGATTGAAAAATTGACCATGGAAGAGGCAAATAAAAGTGTTTTTAGGTGGAATTGACACTGGCTGTGCTCCTCTCCCTTTAGGTCCACTCAGAGGACACGCCTTGTGCTGGAGTCTCCTCCATGGGTGAAATTGTGTAGGGACAGGTTTCCCCCACCAGCAAGGCTGGATTTTCTAGCAGACAAGGGCAACGGGAAATAGCAAGGCTCCAGCTCTGGCCAGAGCCTCCCAAGCATTTAACAACATCTCAATTGCTGGGATACCTTACACAACGGTGAAACTTCCAAAGGTTACAAGACAAGGACAGCACAAAAACAATTTCTGTGTTTGCTGCCAATTCCCTGAGAGTTTTGCTTCAACAAGGACAGCACAACTCCTGTAGCTGAAGGTGATGGAGTCTCTGGAGAAGTGCTTGGATGCAGGGCATGGGGTTCAACCCCAATTGATGTAGGCAAGAGCTTAGTGAGGTCTGACAAAACCCCATGAAGAATTTGCCCATCACAAAAATACTGCAGAACTGGGGTTTCAGGCCAATCTTCAGGGTAAAATCAAGTGAGAGAGGTGCAGCTGGAAGAAATAAGTTGGTAAAGAGGGTAGGTGAGCCCCAGAGAATGTTGGCCTGGAGTGTTGCTGGACACCAGAGCAGTGGCAGTGATTCATTTAATCACCAGCAGCCTCTCCGGCTGCTCTGGCTTATGCCAGTGGCTACAAGGAGCTCCTTGGGGCAGTAAAAGCGAAATGGTACATTAACCATGTGGGATGGGGCTGCTGAAGCAGCTTTCCTTGGGAAAGCTCACTTTGATGCATGTGTTTCTGCCCTCACCATTTTAGTCTCAGCGCTTGGGAAACGATTAGTGTATTAAAAGCACGTGCTGTAAAAATACACCCCAAAAAAAAACCCCAAGCGTGAGGCATCAGTATCCCCTTGTAATTTCATTTTTATGGTTTCACAAATATAGGCTGGGAGTCTTTAATTGCAGACGAGGCACTGCAAAGCAAGGAGGGATATCCTTGGAATGTAATAGCTGGCCAGAATTAGGCAACAGCTCTGCCCCACCCGCAGCACCCTCGGTGATTTCCTACAGTACTCAGTACAGTCGTTGGTATGTGTGGTGCATTAGTTAAGTTAATTACAACAGCACAGAGATTCATTGCAAATTGTTCCTAGTTAAAACTGAAAATTCACTGGAACAAGGAGTGCTAATTATATTCCACTTGTTACTGCTGTGTCTAGTTAATATTCCAACAGCTGCTTTGGCAAGATAATGATGGCTCCAGCAGAAATTACTGAACAAATAGATTTTTAAATCAGTAACAACATATTTACCAGCGGGTTTTTTTCCCTCTTCATACACAAAGTTAAGCCCTGCCAGAGTTGGGCATTCATATTCACTGAAAAGTAGAGATAAAAAAAATCAACATTGCCATTATTGTGTTAATTTGGCACAATTAAAAAAAAAAAGCTAAGCAAGAGAATATTATTGATAAATAAATGTTTCTATCTTCTTAGAGAGATTTAGTGCTGTTTTCAGGGTCACAGAACCCAGTGTAGCTTTTTTGGTTGACCATACTCAGTTAATTGCTCACCATTGCAAAGAACAGGATCAGGAATGGATCTTGCTCTTGCTCACAGCCTGAGTAATGAAGTTAAAGATTGTGAGATCTTGTGAGGTGGTGAAACCCTTCCATTAAAGCTGCAGATCCACGCTGTGCTGAGGGCACGGGCAGCCCAGGTTCCTTGGGCTTGGCTTTGTGGACAAACCTGTAAACCCACATCCCACTCAGCTCTGGGAGGCTCTCTAAAGCAAAAGTTCAATATTGCATCCAGCACAGCAGCACTTGTGACCTGAAACAAATAATTTCTCTGTCTGACACTGCAGAAAGGGTTTCAGGACTGTGGAGTGTGGCCTACACAGGAGCTCTGAGCCTGTCCCTGTGCTGCAGGACTGGCACTGCACCTACACAGTGTTCACAGCTGCCTCCAGCAGGACACCAGCACACCACCAGCCAGTTTCTGTGCCTGCTTGTCCCCAACCCAGCTCCTCTCTAAACTTTTTACAGGATTTATCAGCAGGAAAACATCTGCCATGGAAGGCACCACCGCCTCCATCCTGTCCTCAGAGCACCTGAGGCCCAGCAAGGTGGAGAGAGCCATCTAACCTCACCCTGGGGTGTCACCTCACCCAGGGGAGGGCTTGGCTTTTGTCCCTCCTCCCACCCTCTGCACTCATCTCTGGGCAGCCTGTGTGTATGAAAAGATGCAGGACATTTTTAATGAGTCGTGAACAAGAAGTTCAGCTGGTGCTGAATGTTTAAAATCAGAGGCAAAACAAACATGCTCGAGTGTCTGGGGTTCTTTTTAATGGATAGCACAGCTTCTGGTTTATTATTACTGCTATTATAGTTTGCAGCTGCAAAATGATCTGAAATTTCAATAGCAGCATGCTCTTCATGCTGCTACAAGAATGTATATACTCTGTTGTATAAATCGACATGCACCTCTCATCCAACCAGGCTGGAGCTCTGGATCACACCATTTTATCATTCATCTCCCAAAAAGGGGATTTAACACCTCAGCTGACAAGGGGGAATGTGTAGCCGTGCTACCACTGGGAGAGCCGCTCCTTTTTGAGGGAGAACGTGCAGCAGGGCTGTCTTTCTGGAATTACTTCCATTTTCAATTAGTTTTCTTCAGAGAGAGGATTTTCTTCCCACTTAGTCATAACACCAGGATGTGTTAAATAAATTCACTCTGGGTTGTTCCTTGTCTGGCAATATAATTTGTGAATCGAGGTGGGGGGAGAAAAATCTAGTTAGCAGCAATTGAACATACAAAGTGGGGTGACCAGTAACTCTCTGCTGCTGAGCCAACATTGATGTATGTCCCATGGTGTCTTAGGGGAGGCTTCTAATTGCAATATGAGTTTTGCATGGTAACCTACGGGGAGAAGGGGAGACACAATTGCTTATCAGTTTATCATTGCAACCTTTTATTAAGGTTGTTTTTAATTAAAATGGAGTAACAAATGTACACTCTTATCCCTATAAGCAATCTTATCTAGTGTGACTGCTGCTATATTAGTGAACTAAATCCTCTTGATTACATTGGATGTGATCTTATGAAGTATGACAGCTTTACATATTAATAATAGGAACTGTCTGAATAGGCTGTCGCATGACCCTCTTCTCTGTGGCTCTCCACCAGCACAGTTTTAATCTATTTATCTCAGTCCTTCTCCAAGATAAGCTGTCATACTCTCATGAAAGTGCAGTTGTCCCTATGTCATTGATGTGGAATGGAAGCTCAGAGTCCCAGGTCCAAATCCCCAACTCCAGCACTTTGCCCCTTGGTCCCAGGAGCTCCAGCTCAATCTCTCCTTTCTTTAGAGGTGGGGAGCAGGAGGGATCTATTTTATTCTCCTCATGTCAAACAATCTCCTGACATTCCTGCCATCAAATTTCTACTTGCATGAAATGAGCAACTGCTTTTGTTTGGTCCCTTCTGCAGCACCAGGAGGGAGGCAGCTGCTCTTCTGGGTGATTTAACTGTGCTAAGGGGCAGCTAAAAGGGGGTGCAGGTGGCTTTGTGTGCCCAGGTAGCTGCATGCACACAGTTGAGAGGACAAAATGGGAAGGAGGGTTAAAAGAATAAGCCTGAAGGGGTATAATACATATTCAAATTTCCCATTACTAACATGGGGTTTGTTATATAGACCTACATGAACTTTAACACTCGCAGATAATGATAGGACAAGGGGGAATGGTTTTAAACTAAAAGAGGAGGGATTTAGATTAGAAGTTAAGAACAAATTCTTCCCTGTGAGTGTAGTGAGTCACTAGAACATGTAGCCCAGGCAAGTTGTGGATGCCCCTGGAAGTGTTCAAGGCCAGGTTACAGCAACCTGGTCTAGTGGAAGGTGACCCTGCCTATGGCAAGGAGCTGGAACAAAATGATCTTTAATTTCCCTTCCAAACCAAACCCTTCTGTGGTTCTATGAACTATTTCTGACTGGCCTTCCTTTCACTGAGAAGAAAATGAAGCTCTGTGGTGTGATGAGACTGATGAAAGATGGAGAGAACTTTGCTACCTCATTTGCTTGCCTGTTTTCCCTCACTCTGAGTTAGGATCCCCTTTAGGCCAAGGGACACCAGAGGTGCTCTGCAGCTATAAATCCGTGCAGTTCCACAGAGGTGTGGAGCTGAAAGAGCTGTTTGCTTCCACCTTAGCTTTACAGCAAAAAACTCCGCATACAATCCTTCTGTTTCCAGTCAGTGGCCCAAATTCTGCTCCCTGCAGCACCAGTGCAGCCTCCTGGAATTGGTGGAGCTGTTCCAGGCCTGCAGGAGCACGGGATGGGGATGGGAGCTCCTGCAGGGTGCTCCTCACATCTGCGCCTTTTATGACGAGCCAGCAGAATCCCTCCGGAGCCACTGGGTTTTTATGGCAGGCAAAAAATCAAAGCACTCTCAGTGGGTTAAAATTTAGAATATCTGGAGGTACAAATGAATGAAAAGGAGGCGTGGGATGTGAGATGCAGCCTTAACTGTTGTGGTGCCGTCAAATCCTAAGTGCGGCTGGAAGTGATCGCTGGAATCCTGGAGACCAGCATCAAGCCAAAGAGAGCCCAGAGAGGGCTCTTACAGCTTCTGTGGCTGGGTCTCAATTGGAGCCTGAATGTCTCTTCCACTCACAGCTCCACGTTATTGTATTGTATTGAAGTGCTGTTCCATTAACGCTCTACTTCTGTTTCATAGAAAGTTTGGGGGAGGCTGGGCTTTTTTAACCCTTGCAGGTAGTGATACCTTGCTTTATAATGTCCTTTCTTGTCTTTTCATTGCTTTTCAAAAAGGCAGTTCTTTACTATTTCTACATTAATTCCATTGTGTTATTTCCAACTTCACCTCCTTAACAGGAGTGACCTGCCTTAATGATATTTCATTAGCTACAAGCAGCTAAAATTAATAGTTTTATTTCTTTAGAAATTCCCTGGCCATTGCAACGGTACTTCACACATATTTATATGGCCTTTATCATTCCTTTCAACTGGGCTACTTCAGGGGACCTGTGGAGCACCTAGAGGATCAGCACTGGTCTTTGTAGGATAAAATAGCTGATCTGTGAGGTTTCCTTTCTGTGCAAGGCAAAAAGATGCTTGAGAAAATGTGCCAGACAGTCCAGAGCAGAAAAAAATAAATCCATTCCCCAGGGAAGCTGAAAACATTAATACCCAGTGGCTCATCCAGGGTTTGGTGGAGGGATTCAGATGGTACTTGGACACAGTATTCATAACCTGCTCACACCAGTGATGCATCTTATAAGTTCCTGAACACTGGGATACCTGGGAAGTATAGGTGCTTAGCTAGTGATCAATACATGCTTTTAGAAAGAATCCAGTTGAGGAAAAGTGGGTGTTAAATAAATCTGACAATAAATCTTATGTAGTCTGATTCGAAAATATATCTCTACTATGCTAAAAAGCATCAAAATATGAAGGTCATTATAAATAACCAAGCTCAAGTAGATGTTTTGAATACTTGGCTCAAGTTGATTCAGCACTGAGGCTGTTTTCTTCCATGACACCTCCTGTGCTTTAACAAACAACCACCAGACAATTAATCTAAAAGGGCCTCAGCCAAACCACTGATGTGAGTAATGGTTATGGCCCCACATAATACACAAGGATCATAAACAGTTAATCTTCACCAAAAGGGAGAGTGAAATATTGTTTGATATCATTTTTAATAAAGAGAATAAATTAGCCTTTAAATATCATAACGCATCTTTAAACGCTGGTTACAGCTCCTGCACGCAGGGTGAATTAGCAACTGAATGAGCGTGTCAGGGGTTATCTGCTGAATTATTACCTCCCAGTCCACTTTGCATCATACTGGCCCTTGTGTCCATGAGACCTGGCGAGCTGGCCACCTGCTTATGATGGCTGTCCAGATAACCAGCTTTGTCTGAGAAATTAAAATGGTGGCTTTAATCTTGTCGTTAATTCCTAATTCCACCAGTAACATCGGTCACGTGAGGGAGGAGCGCATTGTTCTCCTCTGTCCACATATTGATATTTTAGGGTTTGATGATGTCCTATCTCCCTGAGATGGCAAATTTAACTCTTCAGGTCTGGCCTGCAAGCGTGGTTTATTATCCACCATAAATCCAGTGTTGGGAAACAAAAAAAGGAAGGGGTTAAAATGGAATTCAGTGCACACGTCCCTTCCCTCTGGCTGTGCATCAGATTGAATTCTAAGAAAGATTGATGGTGGGCTTTAAAATTAATTGCAAGTACAATTGTTATTATTAATACATATGAATATAGATCTAATAAAGCTATGCAAGTCTTAGGAATAACCATGCTAGGAGAGGTAAATCAGATGTAAATGCCTAGTTTGATGCTATTTATCCAGTAATGCCCACCTTTGTTACAATGCTGCCTTCAGGAGCAGGAAATAATCATTAGAGCCATTGATGCAATGAGGCTGATTTTTTGGGGGTTTTGGGCAATCCATGAGAAGCAACTCCCAGTGTTCCCCACAACAGCAGTTGTGGGAAGTGATGCTGTCTCTCCCTGCTCCAGGTTGTGGTTTGTGTACCCTGATCTACCCTACGCCTTTAGGACCTTCAGAGAGCCAGGGAACAAACTGGCAGCACTGCTGGAACCTTGCAGTGCCTCAGTTCCCCTCTTTTCACATCAGAGAGCGCTCCATGGTCTCACCTTGAAGATCAGAAGCCCATGATCCGCATGCTAATTAATATACGACTCACGCTCATTTAAAAACTAGCAAGATATTTCCCACTAATTTCCAAGCAGAGGGACAAATTCTGCTTGCAGGCTGCCTGGTGCACATCCAGAACATCCCTGTGGAAGCCACTGGTAGCATGATCCACTGCTGTGACCATGCACGGAGCCCAGAGTGGTGCAGAGCCCTGGGGTAGCTGTGCCAGAGCCAGCTCCGAATTCGGGAGCATTCCCAACGTGCCCAAGCAGCCTCGTGGCTGGAGCATCCCACGATGGGAACAAGCAGAACCCAGCTGCTGCTGGGACCCAGGCTGGTGCTGCTGCACATCCCCACCCTGTGCTGCTCAGACACAGGACAGGGATCCCCACACAGTGCCTGTGACTTTCTCCAAACCCAGCATCCTCCCTTCCTTGATCCTCAGGGAAAAAGCCCCTGGGTGAGGAGTGACACCTCCATCTTCCCAGGGGTACTGGCACTGATGGAAAATCAGTTCCTGTATTTCTGGTTCCTGTTGTTCACATGCCTTATTAATTATACAACCTAAAGCATATTTCCAGAAATACACACATTTCTCTTTTGAAAAAAATCCTACATTCTGATCCTCATGGTTAAAAAAGGGGCAGAACTTGAGAAGATCAGGAAAAAAAATAGAACCGGAACAGTTTTCTTTGTCAAGAATTATTTGATTTTTTATTTTTGAGGGGGAGGGAGGAAATCCTAAACTTTGCATTTCAATGGAATTTTTTATTATTATTAATCCATCTGTGCTCACACACACACACACACACACACACAAAGTCTTTTCTGTTCTGTACAAGGCACAATTTAAGGCATCTTTCAGAAATAAATGGCAGAACAAATGTTATTGTTATTCCCAATATACAGATGTTTATTCTTATCTTCTCCCCCCCCCTCCTTTCTTTATTTTTATTACTGTCTTCTCGGTGACATCATAAGTAGGACTTGTCTCTTTATCGTCTTGCAAAGACTTTTGTTTTCTGGGACAGGAGCCTATTATGTCGTCACACGCTGGAACAGTAATAATCTCCCCCCTCGCCTGGAAGTCTTCAGAGAAGACAATGAAAGAAACCATATTGTTTTCTGCTGGCACTAAATAAAGGAAGCAAGGGAATCTGAAGGGGGAAAAATTACCCGGGAGAGGCAGTCACTCTGGCATTTTGCTTTCTAAATTAATGTTTGGGGTAAAGAGAGAGAGGCTTTCCACACTTAATAGACAACGGAGGACATCTTAATTGCTAGGTCAGACACCAGGCTGAGTGGCACGTCAGGTGAGAGGACCTGATCCTGGAGGGAGCTGGGCAGGTTTGGGAATGATCTCTCTTCCTTCTCTTGTGGTATCCACTGCTCTGGTTTGCCTTCAGCATGAGGGGACTTTTTGTGTTGGAGTTTGTGCTGCCCCAGCACTCCAGGAACTGTTCCCGTGCTGTCCTGACCTCTCCAGCTGTGCTGCACCTCCTAGCAGCTGGATGAGTGCAGCTTTCACACATGGGGAGGTTCCTCCTGTTGCTCTGCAAGTCCTTTCCTGAAGCAAGAGAGCTGACACAACCTTGCCTCTCACTTTTCCCTCAACAGCCAGTGTCCAGGGAATGTTTGAAATACTCAAGAGTTTGTCTGTTCCTTTCTCAGGGTGACAGACACACACTTTGACCAGAATCTAACTTTATTCTTACTCCAAGACCTAAACACTCTCTCCAGGTTCTGAGATGCTCTCCTCTTCAGCTTTCCCTGAAGGAATAAGGGAGGGTTCCAAGCCCCAGGGTAGGAACGTGCCCTGGAAGATGTGCCAGCTCCAAAGGGTGATGTCCACTTAAGGCTTGCTACCCTACAGAAGAAGTGCATGTGTAGTGATGATGATGAGAATCTGAGCCATCCTCCAGCTTCTCTATCTTCTCCTTTCCCCCTCTGGTCAGACAGAGATGGTTTCTTGAGGAAAGAGGGTGATGCAGCAGAAGGAGAGTATTTTGAATAGGCAGGATTTTTCTTCCTGTAGGCAAAAAGAACTACTGAAATAAAAGCCATTTTTTCTTCTCTTCATCTATATATTGGGAGACAAGCAGCTAATCCCCTTACTTACTGTAACACTGTGCAGCAAAGAAGGCAATATAATAATATCATGAGGGAATTCAGTGCTCTTCACACCCTGCCTGCCTCTCTGGGAGTTGCTGTGTCTAATGTGTTATCCCTTTTTATCTCTTATTTTCAGACATATTGAAGTGCTTGAAAGGAAAGATAATGTATACAAAATAAATGTACATTAAACTAATACAATGGCACAAGAGTGAGCCTTGTATCCCAGTTATTAAATGAAAGCCAGAGGAAGAATATTGCATGTATGGGGCCAAAGTTTCTAGGATAGGCTTTGCTCCAGCTGGAGAGACCTTGTTGTGAGTAGGGCACCAGCTGGGAAGGAGAGAGATCTGTTCTGTTTCTGTTCCTGCCATCGACCTGCTCTATGACCTTACCTCTCTTCTTTGTTTTCTCTTGACAGCTAAAAATACCAGCTCACCTAAAAAGCAGATTTTGCTTCTTGTTCTTTGGAGCATGGCTGAGCTGTTTGCTCTCAAAACTCTCAAGTTCCAGACTTCCCTGAGCAACAATGAAATTTCCTGTCCTCATCAGGTCTGGGGCTTTTGCATGGGTCAAATTGACATCTTCAGCCAGAGAACAAGGGTTGGAAAACAGCAGCCCAGTGGTGCCAGCCCCATCACTGGCAGTTCTGGTTCCAAAAGGAAACTTGTCCATGGCCTGCATCCCCCAAAACATTATTTATTTTATTTTTAAATCTAAGGAATCATTCATATCTATAGATTGATCTGAAAATATCCTTCCAGCCTCATCAGCACTGAAATGAATCCCTTCAAGAATAATGGTCCCAGAGGAATTTTTAAGGTCCTGTGTGAAGTGATGCAGCACTCTGCCCATGAGCAGAGAAAAGTTTTCCATTGAGGTGAATATTTTCCAGTAAGTTTGCTGTGTCTATTCCTGTGTCAAATTTGGTTTTCATGAATAGCTCTTAGAAAAAACAAAGTCTTCCACCTTAGGAAGGTAATCTCTTCTGTACTGGCCTTGGCTCTGCTTCCATCTGATAGCAGATGGAAACCTCAGGACTCAGAGCATGCTGTGTGGTTTGGAGAGAGTCACAGTGCACATTTCTGGCTGGGAGAAGATGGCCACAGATGCTTATCCAGAGGCAAAGCCACATGGAATGAGGCCTCTCTCTTTTTTCACAAATTGCATTCCTCCTCTCTCCCCCCTCCTCCTCAACAAACAACATTTTTCATTCTCTTTGTGCCTCCAGCCTGAATTCAGAAACACCTTTCTTAAGGAGTTGGCTTCTACTTGCAGGACTGGGCAGATTCAGCCCTTCTGAGGGGCTTCAGTTTGGTTCCTACCCCAGTGCTCAGAAATTCTGCTTCTCCTGGCAATGATATGGGAATGGCACTATTCCTTCAAATCCAGAAAAGGCTGGAATCCTTGTGACATTTCAATAAAGCCCTCCCTGAGAAGGCATGCTAGAGCAAGACTGTCCTGTTATGCAACATCAGAAGCTGAAAAGTTGTCAAAGAACTGGAAAATCCCACATAGGGAGAAAAGGTCAATCTAAGAGCAGATAATTTGGTCATGAAACTCAGATTTATACAAGCATGGATGGATTTAGTAATCTCTGAGTGGTGTGTTCACCAGGTATCTCCAGAAGGGCACAAGTCACAGGTTTGTCCCTTCAGCAGGGAAAGGCCTCATTGCCTCATACATGCCCACACATCACAACAAGTGACAGCAGAAGTGGCCTGAATCACTCTAAAAGCCAGCCCTTCATAGCTGGTGGCACAAATACAAAACTCATTCATTGACTTCTGGACATGTTTTATCATGAAAGAAGTCTGCATCCCCTGTTTAACATGTCAATAACTCTCTGCACAGGTTTTCAGTTTCAAGCTCTTTTTTTTTTAGGTCAGACCTGCAGAAAAGTCCAGCTTCAGAGCTGATGCATTCACATAATAATCTGACTTTTTCAGAGGAGTTCCTGGCATCTAACACAATCCTAGTGAAGTGCCCACTGTGTATCCAGCACCCAGTCTGCAGAGAGCTGCTAGAAAGCTGGATCTGCTGATACACCACATTTATTTGAACACCTGGTGGTCTGTGACTCCTAATTTTTATAAAGACTCTCTGGCATCCCATCAGTATCCTCATCTGCTTTGTCTTTTCAGTTTACTAACCAGGCATCTGTGTCTCCATCCTCTTTCCATTGGTAAAACCTGCTCCTCAGAGAGCAGTTCTTACAGACAAGAAGGTCCTGGGTGAAAACACTCTGAACTGATATGTGTTGGACAGACAGAAAGTTAAAAGGCATTTTAGATTGAGGACAGATAGGAGGTGATCTACTGGGCCCTTTGCAGAAAATGTTGTATTTAGCCTGACTGAGATTTGAGATATATTTGTCTTTTTTGAAGTGGTTCAGTCGCTCATTTCTGTCAACTACCAACTGTGTCCTTAATTCCACTGAATTAGAAAAGATGTTGCTAAGATCAGCTTTTGCTCTGTATCATTAAAGCATTTTTAAAAGCAATTAAATTGCATACTATTGTGCAAAAATGTGTAGAGCAGAAATCACCCCGTAGTGTTGTCGTGGAAGAATGATTAATGAGCACCGTTTCCTTTGCTCTGCTTCTTTAAAGTGCTGCTGACTTTTGACAGGGTAGGTTTTGGTCTGAAAAAGAAAAAAAAAAAGAGATGTTGTTGAAGGTCTCAGTTCTGGCAGTGGCATTAGCATCTTATTAAATTGCCAATAACATTTCAGTCAGGCTTTTCTTTAGATTTGTTTCTGGTCAGCAAAAACCTGAGTGTGAGGTGCAAGGTTTAGGAGCTGCCTGTTCAGTGGTGGAGGTGTGGGACATGTGGGTCACTGTACCTGCAAATCCCATCTCAGACAGATGTCACCTCACTCCCCTGCAGCAGGTATTGCCCATGTCACACTGGGGTCACCAGAAAGTTGACATGAGAGTAAGATCAGAATCCCTGCTTTGCAGATCTTGTTCCTCTTTTCTCCTCAGATACAGGATTTGTTAGTTAAATTTAGCTGGTACTAGCAAACTGCACATTAAAATATTGATGAAGATAAATTAAATCATAGATCAGGGAGGCCACAATCTCCCAACCTCATTTAAAACTTGCTGCCTTGACTTCTCTAGTTTTACCTTAGAAACCAAAACTCGCTTTTCTCGCAAGCTCCATTTGCCATCCTCACGTTCAGATCAGCGGCTAAGCTCAGATCTGAGCTCAAATAAATAATCTCTGTTCTTGTAGTTTTGATCCAGTGGAGACTGTGACATTTAACTTTTCCTTATGGTAACTAAGGAGACTCCCACAAGCTGATGTCCTACCAAATGCCTTTTGTGCTCGCGCAGCGACAGCCTTGGCTCCGGGATAAGAACATTCCACCCTCGTCTCCAACTTCAGAGCCAGCTTGGGTGGCTTTCAGGGCAATGCGTGGTTTCCAGATGCGTCTGTTCTAATCTGAACACTGAGTAGGGACTGACATTTGATTTTAAATTGGGTGTTTGTGGAAAGGAAGAGCAGAAAAATCACTGCCCAGCTCTAGCTCTGGAGCAGAGTTGCAACCTTATCATGTCTCAGCTTGATCTGCCTGGAAACAAAGGTGTTTTTCTACTTCTGTTTCTTTTCAGGAAGTCAATTTGTGGATAAATTATGTACTGGGATCAGGACATAACCCTTGGCTACTGTTTCAGACATTTATCCTCTCCCAGATCAAGTGATGCTCCTCGAAGACATTAACTTTCCCCAGCTGTCTATTACCAGCCCCGCGGGCTGGAGCGATGGGACGTGCACTCCCTAATCCACTTGGGGCAGAATCAGCCAGGTTAGTTTAGACAGCCAGGAACTGCAGGTGGGAGATGGATGACCACGTGGAACTGATTAGGGAGCACTCACACACTCCTGGCTGGTGGCAGGAAGGATGGAAAAGCTGGAGGCTGGGAAAGCCTTCAATCAGTTTTGTAGTGTACAGAGAAATGCCTTTCCTTAACTTGCACTCTCAGCTACTTTGGAAATCTTCCTTGAGGACAGTGTAGAGCCTGGTGCTAACCATGGTCCTTGGAATGGGGCAAATGGGGCTTTCCAGGAAAATTCCCAGCAGCAAGAACTTCTCTGAATCATCTTATCTTCTCTTTTGATTTTGTTCTTGAAATTCAAGGTGCTATCTCAAGGATGATCTCTGAAGTGGGCATGAGGATGAATTTTTTTGTACAGGAAGCATGGAAAGAGCTCCCAGGAAGTTGATATCAGGGCTTAAAGTTGGGTTAATGAGAGGTATTCTGCTGTGGATAGTGGAGGCCAAGAAAAGCTGTTGATGGGAGAGCAAGGACATGCAAAATATCTTATTGGTGAAACACCAAAGGAAAACAAAGCTTAAAAATCAAAATCTGTGTCTGGAAATGATACATGGACCTGTGAATGAAGACTGGCCTCCAGAGGTAAACGTGCAGAGAGCTGAAGGGGATCATCAAAACCTGAGGAGAGATATCAAAAAAGATGGAGGAAAGCACTGCCTGTTAATGGTGGAGATTTATGGATCTGCTATGAATCACATTGACCTCATGAACCACCTTTCTCCCCAGCACCTCCTTTGTCCTTCCCCTGGATGTCCTCTCATTATTAAAAATTCACGTTTCTCTCCTCTGTTTCATACATGGGGACACAGTGACAAGCAGAGCCATCAGTCTCTGCTGAGGACATTGGCTGAAGGGCTGAACAACGAGCAGAGGCAGCCAGAGTTTGTCCTTTGTCCAGCTCCCAGCCATCCCTGCCATTCCAGACACACAAAGCCCTTGAGCAGCTCTGCCCTGGATTTCCTGGGGCTCTTGCTTAGTTCCTGACCCTCAGAAAGATCAAAACCCAGCCTGAAATACATCCCAGTGTGGGAGAGGAGGATTCTGTGGGGCAGTGGAGGGAATCCAGCCCAGGAGCTGTTATCCCCTACCCACCCCTTCCTTTGAAGGTGCCTTTCCCAAATGTCAGGGTGGTTGACAGTCCTGAAGAATCAGGGGCAGAGGAGGTGTTTCCTGTCGGAAAAAATGGGAGAACAGAAAATTATGAGAATGAGTTCATGATGGCAAGGAGTAGGAGGAAGGTGGGAATAAGGAGGTGCCAAGGATCTCCCAGAGACACAGGGAGGTACAGCAGAAAACTCCTCCAGCTGCTTCCCTTCAGGCAGGTAAAATATGGGGAATCTCCTATTACAACACATGGTTTTGAATTGCCTGTTGAGTAAATTGTGGTTTTTCGTCCCCATTACTCTACTTGTAGCTATCACTCATAACACAAATATACAAAATAAATTAATTAAAAAAAAAAAAAAACAACCAAACCTTGTAATGATTTTTCCCTGCTTAAGTTTTCAATTACATCAGCTATCTCATACTCATTAGAAAGACATGAGCCCATATTCATTAAATGCAAAACCAACTTTCCAACAGCAAAAAGGCTTGGGTGAAGAGGGTAATGATTTAATTTTCTTCATTTCAGAGAATTACATCTCTTATCCTGGGGCAATACGTCTGTAAATGCAGACTAAGTGCTGTTTCATACTCAGTTCAAATTCCTAATTTGGTGGAGCTACTTGATAGGAAAACCTGAGGAAGGTCCAGGCACCCATTTTGTCTTTTACTTTCTACCCAAGCAGTTTAAATGTTGTAATTTTGGAGGATTCCAGAAAATATTCTCAAAAGAAACCATCTAAAGAAGTGTGTTTGTCTACATTCTTCTATATTTATCCCTAGAAATCCTGTGTTTATGAAACACTTTTCTGCCTGAAAATTCATACAGATGTCTACTGCAGCATTCAAAACTTGTGACATGTAGCTGCTGTTAAAGATGTTCAAGAAATTTCAAAAAGCCCAGTATGTGCATATGCATCCTCAGGTTCCCAGATATTTTTTAAATTGCAGTGAATTGAAGTCCATATTTGTGTAGAAGTGATTAGTCCCTGTCTGTTGGATAGAAAAGGATTTAAGCTGCAAGTAAAACTTCTAAAATTGTAATAAGGATTTCTTGAATTTGCTTGAATTCATCTACCTACATCAGGTATTTAATTCTTTTGGGGTTTTTTAGTGCAAACTGCATCTAGATTCATGAGACTTAAAAAAAATCTCATGTTGGATGCAAAATGTAACCGTGGATTTCAGATATGTATCTACCTTTCTGGAAAAACAGTCATTTAAACCAAGACATCATTAGCTGTGCACTTGGCATTTTGTCCAGTATTTATGTGCAAATGTTCACTATTTCTTCATTATATCTTACTGCACTTAGATTCCAGAGAACTTAGATTTGACCTGGGAAATGACTTAAAAAAACAAAACAAAAATCGCAGAAATACACATCTCTGATACCTCAGATGTTTTAGAAAACTAATTTTCTATTTGACTAAAGAAAAAAAAGTTTCTTGGTAACAAATGCACTTCACTGTGTATACCACTTTTTATCATTGTGGATTTTCAAAGAGCAGTAAAATTCTTCTGGGCCCATTGCCCTCACCTGCTCAGCTCATGCATTATAGTCACATAGGAGGACTGAACAATTGCATTCCTAGAAAACATATTTTTATCAGTAACCTCTGATAAAAGGGATACAGGGAACACAAAGTGTGGGCCATGCTCCAGACTCACAGAATTTATGACCTACACAAAATCTGTATGTGATATTTAAGTGCTATCGTATTCTGATATCATTAAATATCTTTGGTGAAGGTGTCTTTGATAAGTTAAGACCAGAGGAGACAGATTTGTTGTTTAATGGATAACTCTGTTTTCTAGCAGTGCTTACACCCATACACATCTTTGGCTCATTGTGTAGAAACTGTGGTGAAAATGTTCCCAGTTTTATAAAAGGCCTCTGAAGCAGTCCTGGACAAACCTGTGTGCCTTGGCTCAGCTGTGTGCAGCCCCTCATGACACCCCTCATCTAAACTCTTCCCCCTTTGTGTGTCCTCAGAGTTAAAACTGTGCCTTTTCTATTTGCCTATGGCTTACTTTAAGTGGTTGAGTTACTGGGAAAACCCAGAATTTCCAAAACTCTTGACAGTTTTAGACATATTTTCATTTATTTCTTCAAATATGTTCATGACTTCCAAGAGATAAATCACAATATTTGCTGATTTTTATGGACTAAATTAAATTATGAGTCAAAATGAAAAGTTTTAATGGAAATGTCACAATTGTTTCAGAGACTAAAATGTGGCCAATACCAAAAATCCACATTGAAAAGCTGCTTGTGTTCAAACAAAAAATATTTCCTTAAAACAGCTCCTCAGATCAGGTTCTTCCCACCTGGCTTTCCCTTGTAGCTCTCCAATTTTTTTCCACTCCCTGTCCAAACTAATGAAACAGCTGCATTTTTATCAACTGCTCTTTCCACCCCAGAGACAAACGTGTTTCACTGGAGAGAGAGAAGCAATTTTTATGTACAGTGCCACAGACAAGCCCTGCTGTAGCATCTGTGGTGGGGGCACCACTGAAATGTGATCTCAGGACAACAGCTCAGGCTGTATTTTAACGTCTCTATATTGCAGTAACATTCCAAACAATATCTAAGTGCAGATATTACTTTCAAGCTAAGTTTTTTTTCTCTCTCCAAGTTTTCCGCTCTGTTTAATAAAGGAGCAGCCTTGGGTTTCTCACGTCCCTTTTGCTGGTGGTGGCTACAGGGCTCTGCAGGCAGAGCCAGTGAGGGAGCAAAATGTTCTGAGCAGTGGCTCAAAGGAGATGTGAGTTTTGTTCTAAAATCTGGGTCCATGTTAATGCATAAAGATCAGCTCCAGTTCCAAAATAGCTGCACAGGGCTTTGTGAAAGCCGGCAAGCACCGGCTGTGAAGTCAGTGCCCAGCATAGACCCAGCCAGGGAGGGGCACCAGGAGCATTTGTTCATTTGGCCTTTTTCTCACTTTGCCATAAAGATGAAATACCCTCATTCCACTCTAAGCTTATCACAGGGCAAACCAAGCTGGGTAACCACAGTAAGATTTGCTTCACTTTGATGAAACCTTGGCAAGCAAGAGAATTAAAATCCTGTCCACATCCCAAGTGTGTGTCCTGGCCTCCATCAATCAATGCCATTAAACCTGCAACTCATGGGTTAAACCAGGCGGGTTCTGTGCAGAGATGATCTCTTCAAAGCAGAGCAGAAACTCTTCAAGGAGCAACACTTGATGTGATTTTCTAAATGAATATGTTGAGGTTGTTTTTTGGCAGGATTGTGTTCCAATTTAGAGGTGAGATTCTGACTTTCAGCAAAGTGTCCAGGTTTGATTCACTGGAGGGAGCCAGGGATTTGCTCAGTGGAGGATGGTGTCATATGTGGGGATTAGGGTGAAGGATTTTCTAAAGGGCAGAAAAATATCTCAGAGCTTACCTCCCTGCCCTGTCCCAGCCTCCCCAATGACCTCAGCTTCCCTGTGGAGATACGGATCACAGCTCTTCCTTGGGAAAACACCATCCTGAAAGGCTTTGGGAGAGGAACCACAAGTGAATTTGTAGGCTGTCTGCTTCTCACAGCAAAGTTAAAATAGTGAGGGTAGCAGACCAAAGTCCACCTAAAATTCTGCCAAAGGGCCACCTCCAGAATGGTGAGAGTTCAGAGAAGCAGGTCTTGTGGAAATTGTGTAAGGAGTGAATCACACCCGTGCTCCCCAGGAGAAGACACCAGTGTGGGTCTGGATGAGGGCAGCAGTCCCAGCCTCAACCACCTCCCCTCAGCCCGTGGGGACAGAAATGGGGCCAGTCTGTGCTCTCTGTCCTAACGAGGACAACCACCACTTTCCCTTCCCAAACACAAACTGGCCCTCCCAGAGCAGTTTGCAAACCTCCCCCTTTCACTCCTGCAGCCTTACATGACTCTGAGCATGAGAGTTTCAGAGCTCCCCCCGAACATCTCCTGATTTCTGCAGAAAAGGACACAGGCGTTTCAGGATAGGAGGGATGGAGGGAGGACCACCAGGCACAATTCAAACATAATTTCCAGCCTTTTGCTGGCAATGCCCCATGACTTCCACTTCACAGCAGTCTTGACACAACCTTGGAGGGGAATCAAGTGAGAAACCCCAAGGCAGCCCATGGGCACTGAGGAGATGGAAGGGTAAGAGAGGAGGATGGTGGATGCAGCCTCCCAGCTCCATGCTCTGCCTCTCCCTGCTGGAGCTGTTCATCCTGGGTTTGGGAAATGAAATGGTGCTGAAAAAGCAGCTATGCAGCAATTGTAATTTCTTTATAAGTTGTTTCCCGTGATTCAGGGGGGTCCCTTGTCATTTATTGTAGCCTAAAGGATGAAGTGAATTTTGGCACACAGGCCTGTGCCCTGAGGATGGGCTATTTCTCCTTGTTAGAAACCAATCCTTATGTCTGCAGTTGCAGCTTTTGCTCTGTATACTTGTTGTAAATCTCAGTGGAAGCAGTGCAAGTTGGGAAAGAGCAGGAGCAAGTCCATTCTGTGCTGTATTTTTGGAATTAAGCTCATATGTTAATTGTGCTTATTTTGGATTATTACTATTCAATAGAGCAGGGGAGAGGCAGGATTTACAGGGAAATCCTGCAGGATCAGCTTCCAAATGACCGCCAAAGTCTGAATTGTGCCAGTTAATTCCAGGTAGCTTCATTTCCTTCATCAGGGTGACTCACGAGCTAACTTCTAAATAACACCTGAGATATTTAATAATATAAATTACAAGTCCTGGATTTTGCAACTGACAGCAAACAGGAAAGCTGCCATCTGACTCTGGAAACCCAAAGGGTATCCCCAGATGTCAGCTGGACCCCGCAGAGCTGCATTTGCCAGCAGCCGCAGGGTATCCCAAATTAATGCTGTGACACAAACACAGGAGCTACGTGAACATGTTGCATTGTCACATTGGGCTAGTTTTGCAAAAACATCTTTCTTTCAGACTCACCCAAAGTCTCAGCACTCTACGTGATTTTAAGTACAATGATTTTTCTGTCAAAAATAAACTTTGCTCTCGAAATAATTAGCACATCATCCGTTGGAAGTAAGCCTCGTCTGGAGTGAAAGAATGGAGTTATGTGGGTTATTTTTAAATAGCACAACAATATATGCTAGAGGAAAAAAAAATTGCTTAAATTATTTACATTATTTACACTATTCTGAACAACATCTTCAAAAACATGTTTTTAAAAATGGCATTTTTAAATGAGGGGGTTTTTTTTGAAGAGGATTTTTGAAGTTTTTGGAAGGATGGTTAAATACTGAAAATTATCTCAAAACAGATCACTGAATTATTTGTCGTTTGACTGGGTTTCAGATCATGTGCAGAGTTTGGCCCACTGCAAGTGCCTTCATGGGGTGGTGAGCTTCTCCTCTCGAGAGCAGATCCAGGGCAGTCAGACTTCAATAATGTGGGGACTCAACCATCTGTCCCCAAACAAATCGACTTACAGCTTGATCCCCCAGCCCTCCCCAGGTGTCATTTACTCCTGTGAGTACCCAAACACCTCTCCTCATGCACGGGAGGGGGTCACAGGGGCAGAGCCTGGGTGAGGCACAGTGCTGAACCTGACGGGGCTTCACCCCATGGCTGACACCCATCAGCAGGGCCTGAAGGATTCAGCACCAGGTTTCCTGGTGGAAACAATAATTTCAAAGCTCAAACCTCATCCCCTCGGTTTATAAACCCCAAATCCCCTCTGTATGGCCTGGATGAAGGTTGGCTTTGGGGGGCACCTCCACCTGTGCCCCTTCTCTGAGGAGGGAAGGACGAGCGATGCGGGGAGAGAGCAGGCCCGAGCTCCGCGCCGAAGCCTGACCCTTTGTTTCGGCGGTGTCTCTGTTGGTGACAGATGGTGATGCTGTCCTGGTGAATTTGTTACCTTCTCGATGACATGCAATATGTCTGCATCCTGACAGTGAGAGGAGAGACTCCAGCTGTCCCTCCAGTAATTGACAGCAAGGAGCTGTTTTCACTTTTGACAGAGCTAAGAAGCATTAGCATCATATTGGCTACTAGGAGGGGTTTTATTATTATGTTTATCATCTGAGAAAAGTCATTGTGATGTGGGACTGGGTGGGTTTTTGTTACTACTTTGCTCCTCACATTGCAAACTGTCGCATGCTCCAGCGGAAAAGAAAGGGGAGGAAATCTGGGCTCCAGCCACCTCAACCCCAAACGAGCCCCACTTCTCTCACGATGATGGAAATGACAAAATCCCACCTTCTTTCTTCTGAAGCAGTGGGGGAGGCAGGAGAGGAAGGATTGTTTTAAGGTAATGAAAGTGCAGAAAATGAAGCAAGAGGTCCTGTGTTGCTTCTTGCACACCTGGTGCCTGCTGAAGTCACTGCCCACTGACAGAGTTTGGGTCTCATCCTCTGCTCTTTGGAAAAGAGAAATAGTCTTGTTTTTTCCATGGGTTTTAGGCTCTGCTGGCTGGCATTCTGGATGATTTATGTCCAGTTTGCACTCCTAGCTCGCACACTAACCCCTCACTAGCAATAAAGGGCACCTCTCCCATCCCCTCATGGACTCTGCTGCAGTCTTCACTCTATAATCAGTCCTTAATAAGATTGGGCCAGTAAAATCAACTCCGAGCACATAAGTCACACAGACATCCATACAACAAAGATTCCTCCTTAAATTAGATTCGAGCTGACCTAAAACAAAGGTTGGGTTTCACTGCAGATCCAGCAAAGCTACTGAGACAAGCAGTAGCTTCAGGAAGAGCCGAATATTTCCCTTTGGTCCTAAAAGTTGTAGTTCCCTTGCTGAAAACCACACATTATCACACTCTGAAATTATATCAGAGGGAATAAGGAATTTATCCGGAGTATTAACACAATCCTATCTATTGTCTCCTTGTTTTCTCCCAGACAGCGATCAAAATGATTTTGGGCCACTCTTAGGTCTCATGGGTTTGTGTAGCTCATATGGACAGGTGACACTGATCCTGTACCAAAGGGTGCTGATAACAGACAGGGGTTATTTCATGATGGATTAATGAAATTCTAAGCATGAGGAAGCAAATACAGCCCAAAAAATCTCAAAAGGAAGGTTTCACCTGGCAGAACAACCAGCCCTGCCCTGCTTCTGTATTTTCTGGTCTGTGGAGTGGGAGCACAGATAGTGCAACACACACATGCTCCTGGGACAGGTGAGGGAGAGTCATGGATGCAAGAAGAACCCAAAATTCAGCTATTTACAGCCACAGACCATTTGTTCAGTTCTTGTCTCAAACTATTTCAAGACTGGGCATGATATGTACATATTATAGTGCCACTATTTTCACCGTATATGTGTCTTTGGAAATCCCCTGGGAATTTTTAAAATCTCCAAAATTACTCCTGTTGATTTCTAAAGAAAATATAGTATGAAAAATAAACCAAAGAAACAACCCACAGGTTCTGTCAGGTTTATAAAAAGTCCTTCAAAGTTTAAGGAGATATATTTCTGAATATTTCTGTGAAGGATTGTATCCCCAAGCAGGTCCTCTGTGAAAACAAATATACAAAGTAAAAAAAAAAAAGGCCAGAAATATTTGTCAGCTCTGATTTATTATCAATCCAGGCATTTTAACAATGGCTACTACAATATTTTGCCAGTTTCTCCAAATGAGGATTGATTTTTAAGTCTCATTGAATACCTTTGTTGAAAGGTCCTTTCCCCAGACTGTTTTAAATATGCAAGCATAGCACTCTGCTGCGAGGCTGTTTGTGCTGACTAAATTCGGAACTTATCGATCTCAAAGCATGGCACTGACCTCAGAAATTAGCTGGCTCGGGAGCAGCATCAAACTCCTAAACTCGGATTGGTGTTGACACAAGTGCGTGACAAAACCTAAGCCAAGTCAGAGCTGAGTAAAAATCCCAATTGCTGGTCCTGGTCTGGGGCCAAAATCTTGACTCATGCCTTGGACCAGAGCTTGGAGGAGTGTGAGTTTTCCTGCCCAGCCTCTTCATTCAGTAATTCTTGCTATCCAATAAAAGAAATGCACATCCCCCTGTCTGTGCATGGAGAGGGAATGAGCGCTGCTGGGCATCCAGGTTCAGGGGCTGGAACCAGGATCTGCCCAGGGATGCCCCTGGAAAACCCACTGCATTTAAGAGAGCAGTAGGTGCTTTAGGAGTGAAGTAGATGGGTGTCATGGGAGGCCCATGCTGCCTGTTACACGCCTTTACGATGCTATTAAACTATTCCTGTTTCTTTCCATACTGTGCACCATCCAGGTTCCAGTTGAGAAAGAGAGTGAAGGAAAGGATATGGGACTGAGAGCAAAGGGGGAATCCACAGCATAAACCAGTATTTGTCAGAAATGGGAGTAATTGCTGCTCTTTGGTGTGATTTATTGAGGTAACAAAGGTTAATAACAATGCCACTCAGTCAGTTTATTCTATTCATTTTCATGTCATTACAACATATCAGGCACGGTGCGTGTTGCAGCTGGGGTAAGGACTGAGTCTCTCCCAGAGAGATGCTCCTGTCTTCCTCCTGACCACCAAAGCCCCTCTCTGGGGTGGGCTGGGGTGAGGAGCTGGGCTGGAGCGTGTCCATGCAGGGTGGGCATCACAGGACTCCTCACTCTTTGTATCCCTGAGGCCCGAGATTTCAGACAAATTAGAGGGGGAGTGAGCACTAGCACAGGGAATATCAGAGCATGGCTTTGCTGGAAGCATGTAGGGGAGAGGGCAAGGGTGAGCCATGAGAGGATGGGAAACAAATATCCCCACGGGATGCCTGAAGGATGGGCTGGGCTCCTCTGGGAAGGGTGGGCGATATAAAGGAGCCGCCTGTCATACAGATGGAGAGGCAGGAGGAGTGTTCCTGGGTGAGATCCTGTGGCTCTGAGGGAGTGGGAAAGGCTTTATAGAAGGATAGCTGCCTGCAAGGGGAGCAGGAGGAAGGGCAAGAAGGGGAGCAGAGTAGGTTGGCATGATTTTGTTGTTCAGGGTTTGGCAAAAACCAGAAATGACAACTGAGAATTCTGAAAGTGAAGGAGGCTGTCATTTCAAATTAAAGAGGTTCATGGTCTGTTGATGACACTGCTGCAACCCAAACCCTCACCTGATTGCCCCCACCCACATGAATTTGTATTTATGGTGTGGGGATCTAAAACATATTCCATGCTGAGCCCTCATTTATCAGTAGCTTTCACTGAAAACTTCTGATTCCCATGGTCTTTTACTGCAAAGAACTATTTTAACTGATCCCAGTGTCTTCTTTGGGCTTGTAGAACTCATGAAGGCCTGGAAATTTAATGGCAGTGGGATTCTCTGCTCTTCAGGAGTCAGGAGTTGCTGCTGAGTTTTGTGCAAAGTACTGCAGTAGCTGCAGAGGCCCAGAGTTTCCAGAGTGGCTCAATAACCACAGGTCCCTGCAAGCAATTCTTTCCCACAAATCACTCAATGCTGCAAGAAATCCATCAGATCTTTTTTCCCAACCCTGAATATCAGTGTCCATGCAAAGTTCATCTGCACACACAGCCATACAGATCTCCTCTGGGGGGCTTAGCCCAGCTCCATCCTTCACTGAACCTGCACCCAAACACCTCCAACCTTAACACCCCCATGACTCAAAGCCCCCACACGGACGGTGTTCTTTGTGTGAGAGAGGGTTAAAGAAAACCCAACATCTTGCTGCAGATCATCCCTCCCTTCCACCCACTTCAGCTCTGGCAATCTCACTCTGTTCTTTCATCCAAGTGGGCATCAGCACCAGCCCCATATTCATAAGTGTCAAGAGGTGTTGATGCATACGGCAGTCGGCTGCTTTTGCCCACCCCGGAGACTAAAATGCCTCGCACCTCCACTCAGCTGCTGGGACTTGGCTGGCTTTCAGATTTTAATTTTTAGAAGGACTTTGAAATTTTTCCAGCTCTCTTTCTCTCTCTCTCTGCTGTTTTTCAGTGCTCTCTCAGGGAGGTACCTGGATATTTGCTTTGTTCTCAAAAATGCATTGGTGAATTAGCAGTCTCAAGCTATGGAAAATGCCGCTTTTTTACATTCTGACCAATCTCAGCTCCTGTTCTAAGGTTTGAGATGGGCAGCAAAAGACAGCAATGCCTCAAAGTGCTGCTAAATTGTCCATCTAAATGCTCCTGCTACAGTTTAGGGGAAAAGATGTAGATAGAGTTAGATAGAAAATGGCAGAGAGAAACCTTCACCCACCCTGGTCCAAGTCCTGATGCTGATGGTGAAGCAGACAGCTCACATGTCAGCCTAGACCCCAGCTGTTCAAAAGAGGTGTTTTCACTCAGAAATCTGCCTGCTGCAAGATTCCAGAAGGGTCCTATGGCAGCTTGTGGTATTGAAAGAATTTTTGCTGTGGGTGAAAATTTCTTCCGAATTTTTTTGAATACTTTGCAAGTCCTTGAGTATTTTCTTGATTTCTTCCAACCCTCTGGGGACAGGCCATCAAGGTTCATGTTTGGTGATATCTCACTCATGTCAGGAGCTCATGGAGAAATACTGGATCTAGGTAGCACAGCCTGGCTTGGGACTGAGAGGTGAGAGTTGGATGGAGACCCAGAACTCAGCCAGGAGGAGTTTGGCATGCAACCCAGCAAAGAGATCTGTGCTTCTACAGCTATCTCAGCTAGCTCATTTAAATCTTGATCTGCAGGTTTTTTTGCTTCTTTGAGGTACTGGCAGCATTTTGTGACCAGATCTAAAGCTGTCTGAAGAATCAAGGTGTTTTAGGTCTTCTAGAAAAAGAAGTCTCTCAGTAGTTTTCAAACACATGGGGTTGTGAAAGGCTGGGGCACAGTCCAGGGTTCGCAGCATTCATTCATGAGGCACAAGCACCAGAGATGTCTAGGAAGGGTGTCAGAAATGCTCACAAATGTCTCACTCACACATCAGCCCAAAGCAGAGCCATGAACTCGTGCTGCTGCAGGGTCCCAACCTGCACTGATGCCATCAGGCTTACACAGTGCCACTACACCAGCCTGTGACACACTGGGTGGGATCCCGTGGCCTGAAGATCATTGTCTCCAGGACTCAGGACTGGACTCAGGGCTCCTGTGCCACATCTGCCAGTCCCTCAAGGATGACTTGGCTACACTACAGAATCTAAAATAGCCCTAAACCTTCCTGTTTGGAAAGCTGAATGCAAGTGAAGGAGCATGGAGATTCACGGAACAGCAGGGACAGGGATTGAGAAGAAGTTGTCTCTTGGGGCTGAAGCATGATGCTAATTTTGCTTTAGTGTGGTCTTTTCCAATATTCCTTTTATAGGAAGTGGTTTTAGTCTTTTCCAATATTGCTTTTGGATCTCTGTGTGCCTATTTCCATTCTGCACTGCTGTGATACATTTTCCTTCTGATACCTTCAGTTTCTTCAGAGAAAGGAGATATCTTTTTACTTTAACCTCATGGCAGCTCTCAGCCTCTAAAACACATCTGTGGACATATGATTGCCTTTCCTTTAGTGGAGAAGTACAAAATTTCTCTGTCCCCTCCATATCCTGCAGCCCTTGTGTTTGAGGAAGACTTTGGGCTGGAGCAGGATGAGTCCTGCTGACCCAAGCCCAGCTCAGGAATCGCTGGGTTCTCCCTGGCCCTCCCCCATCTTGTAACATCAAGGTCTTTCTTCTCTGTAGCAAGGTTAGGCTCTATATGTCTTAACCATATGCCCCAAGTGGGGAATTCATTAGCATTCATTATGCATTCATAAGAAACAAACGGGCACAGGAGCGGGAGGTATTGCAATTCCTCTCAGCTGCTCCTTCACACCCGGCGTGGAGGGAGGGGCACCGGCCCCCGCCATCCTCCTCCTGCCACAGCCACTGACCACCCTGGCACTGCTGACCACCCTGGCACTGCTGACCACCCTGG
>NC_031788.1:9021510-9024979 GCF_001522545.3 Parus major
ACCACCCTGGCACTGCTGACCACCCTGGTATCACTGACCACCCTGCTACCACTGACCACCCTGGCACTGCTGACCACCCTGGTATCACTGACCACTGACCACCCTGGTACTGATGACCACCCTGGTATCACTGACCACTGACCACCCTGGCACTGCTGACCACCCTGGCACTGCTGACCACCCCACTACCACTGACCACTGACCACCCTGGCACTGCTGACCACCCTGCTACCACTGACCACTGACCACCCTGCTACCACTGACCACCCTGGCACTGCTGACCACCCTGACACTGCTGACCACCCTGGTATCACTGACTGCTGGCCACCCTGGCACTGCTGACCACCCTGGCATGCCCACCCTCCCACCACTGCCATCCCCTGCACCACTGACCACTCTTGCACGCCCACCTTTGCACACACTCCTCACACCAGCAGCTGATTTCCAGGTTCCCAGCTGACAAAGCCCATCCGCCTGCGTGACTTCTCCATCGGTTCATTTAACTCTACAACATAAGCTGATTATGGAGGGAAATGGCTGAAATACAAATCTGACTTCCTTTTTTTTTAATTTTTTCCTCCCTTTTTTATCCTCCATTGGTGGTATCACCCCTCTCCCCTCCCCTGCTTCACTTCCATTTGCTCCCAGTGCAGGGAAGCCAATGCAGACGGACGCAGGCCCTGCCATCCCCCAGGTTCCAAGGCATTCTCTGCATGGGGGAAACAAAAGGAAATCTTCATGCTTTTAAACAGTAGTAAATATTTTTCACTGTTTCAGAGGCACAGAGAGAGAGTCAGCTCAATCCTCAGCTGTGATTGATATCTGGGTGGGAGTTTTGGTCAAAATAAAGACAAGCACACACATTGTCACAGGGTGATGTCCCAGAACACGGTGACACAGAAACTGTCACTCAGCTCTTGCTTCTCATCAGTGCAAAGACACCCTTGCCTCAAGTCACCAGTGCTACAGCAAAAGCCGTTGTGGGTTATTTTTTATTTTATCCCTTCTCTTCACTTACAAATAACCAGAAGACTTCTGGCTACTTGTGAGAACACTTGAAAACACAGGTAATAGGTAGGAGAGTGGTGAAATCTCTGCTTCGTGTCTAAGGAGCTTGAGGATTGGATCCAGCATTTCTCTGGCGAGTCTTCCTTAAATGTGGCAAGGAATATTCACCCAAAACAGGAGAAACTGTCCGAAGGGAGAGGCGGCTTCCAAAAAGCTCCTAAAGAGGAACACAGAGTGCTCTGTCTGTGTCCATGGTCTCACAGCTTCCGTGGGAGGAGGGTTTTGGACCTGTCTGGGTTTTGACTTTTCCTTTCAGAGTGACCTGGACCCGTTTCAGCCTCCTGTGACAAAGCCCAGCCCCTGGCACAGGCAAGCACTGCTAATGCTGTCACCTGCTGCTCTGACAATTTTTATCAGCAAATCTACCGAGCAAATCTAGAAATCCATCGAGGGGAAAAATTGACAAATCTCATCTGACGTGTTCAGAAATAAATTCCTGGTGACTTGGGTACCTGAGCACGACCTGGGACCCGACCGTGGAGAGAGGCAGCTCCTGGCTGCAGCAGCTCCCGTACTGTGCTGCATCACTTGCCTCCTGCTGGAAGGTCTCATTACAGCAGCGAGACTTCCCAGCTCCAGGAGCTTTGCAAAAAGCAGGACATGAGCGTCAAACACCTTCAGAGGAGCCTGATGGGGAAGTGCTGCCCCAGAGTCAAGCCCAGCCCCGTGAGCATCACCTTGGATGATGGGCTGTGGGAATGGGATGTCCACGTCACATTCATCTCCCAACCCAGCAAAGCCCAAAGCAAAGGAAATGGAAGACCCCATGGCCCTGGGAAGCAGTGAATATCTGCTGCATTAGTGATGCTGCAGCTCTCCCCACAGATCTCCTTTGGATAATGGAATGTTATAGAATATCTCTTACAACAGGAAAAAAAATGCTTATGTGCTTCTATCCTGCTGAGTGAGGGCAGCACCAAGCCCACAGGCTCTCAGGAAGGCTGTGTTTGGACTTCAGTGCCCTGCTGAACTTGCAGATTACTCATAGGAAAGTTCACATCATGTTCACCTGGCTGGAAGACTTTTAAATCCTTTTTTTTTTTTTTTAAGTGATAAAAACAGAGTTTTTCCTTCCTGCATTACAGTGACACAGGCAGAGCTGTGCACCCATCATACTGCCCTTCCTTTTTGGTGACTCCCCTCTTTTTGCTGCTCCCTCCTTGCAGTTAGGGCTTCTCTTCTTTGCTTTTAATTTGTTTTTTTTTAGAATGAAACAAACTAAATCTTTGTCCCGGAGGGAACTTTAAATAAGTGTTGATATCCATAAACCTGTACCCAGTTCACAGCTGTTGCTGCCTGCCCAGGAAGGGCAGCGAGGCAGGGAGCAGGGATCTGCCTTGCACGGAGCCACTCTCCAAACAAACACCAAATCAGGGCAGTGTGGCCCCCTCATTAACAGCCCAACATCAAGGACCTCCACGCAGCAAAATTAACTATTTTTTGTAGGATGTTTAACGAAAGAAGAGATACTAATGAGGTTAGTTAAAGGGTGGCCCTCTTTCATTAGCTCTGCTGGGCTAAGTCTGCCAGTGAGGAACTATCAAGAAGATTGCTTTTTTTAATTACTCTGTTAATTGATATAAAACAAAAAGGACGCAGATTAGTTGCATGCAATTAGCAAATTAATTCTTGGCAATTACAGACTTAATAATGGAGTACTTTTGCTGCTGTGTGTTGGATTCTGTGGCCTATATTCATTGCCTGTATGAGCTGAATAATTATTTTTTTTTTTAAAAGAACAAGAGTTAAATATAGACATGTACACATTTCCTTGGAATTCTCTCAATAGAATGGTAAGGAAGATAAAGTGCATTTTTCATCTTTGACACAGCAGTGCCTCATAGCATCTGTGATGTTGACACTGAAGCCTAAGGTGATGTGTAAGACAGCTCTGCCTTCTTGCCTGGTTCTGACTCCTGTGCTTGTGAGCTCAGTGAGACAAGTTAGGCACAAGTTTCAGTCCTTTTCTGAATGGGGCCAATGGGCAGGAATACTGGAAATCAGGTCCTTAGGGTCTAACCTCAATCTAGGACTCTTCCCAGGCTGCAGCGCTCTGGCAGATCAAGTAGGCTGAAAAATACCCCAAATCTCCTTGAAAAGTCACAGGTTTGGGGTGGTTGCTGTTGAATGATTACTGCAGAATAATAATGGTGGAAAATTCCCTTTGTGGTAAAAGGCTGTCTCCTGGCAGTGGGATGCTCTTCCCTGTCCTGGGCACTAGAGGAGCAGGAGTTTGAGGGCTGGTGGACAGTGAGGGATCTGGTTGCTCCTGTCTGATGACCTCGTGGCAGGACATTGGGATGGAGAGACAATGTTATAATCCTGTCCAAGGCAATCAGCACAGAGACTGAGACACCTCACTCTGCTTGATCTCAGACTGGGGGAATTTGATATTACTTAG